>NC_086450.1:130345072-130527572 GCF_028390025.1 Pseudophryne corroboree | reverse complement strand
AAAATAGATATGCATATCATTTGCTAATGCAAAAATCTATATTGCCTCTGCCATCAAAAGAATAAGACCATATTGTCTTTGTCTGGGGCAGCATAAGGCCAGCCAGGACTTCACCTTGAAATCTACGGCTGCACCACACTGGATAGGCCCAATCTCACTAGATTTTGGAAGCTGAGCAGTGTTCGGCCTGGGTAGTTCTTGGAGGGGAAACCACCTTGAAATACCAGGTGCTGTAGGTACATTGTGCTGAGGTACTGGAAGACAGGTTTCAGCGTTTGCAAGGGAGTAAGAATCCCATATAGCTCATATGGACACTAATGTTCTAGGGTACCAGCATAACAATCGCTGTTCAAGAACAGTTTGGTTCACATACATGGGAAGCTGATTCAGAATCTAGGAAGGTTCTGGAATTTTTTTGCCTTGGCTGGAAGTTTTCTGTTTGAGTTAACAGTTATTCCTGAGTCAGAAACAGACTCCAAGAAGGTCACGTTTCCTTCCACATATAACCCCAAGTCTAGGGGTCTGGTTTGGCCTTGTCGGTCATAAAGGAACGTAACAGCCCCAATACAATAAAGTTTGGTAAGGCAAGAAGCGGTATTTATAAGGTTATACTTTCCCTTCTGGAACCATTCTCCTAAAAGGTTTCAGTCTCAGCCCATCTCGGGTAGAGGCGTAGGCGAGGGACTGGCATGAAGCAATTCAGAAAATGTTTTGTCTGGAATAGTCATTCCAGTAACCCGTGCACAATCGGAGGGGTCAAAAATAATACCACGCCCCATTATCAATTTCAAAAACAGAGAAATTTGGGTAACACGGTTCACGTGGAGGCAACTCCATAGTTGGGTGGGGAGCAAATATATTATATGATATTCCTGGATAAGTCAGAAATCTTACCTTCAGGCTCCTATAACACTGCCCATTAGTGTTATCTCAAGGTTACCATACTTCGGCAAGATTTCAGTTAGGCCTTACCCTTTGGGTTGGCCACAGCCCCAGAGTACTTTCCAAGATGATTATGGTAGTTTTTCTCCGTTAGTAGAGGTTAAGAAAATTGCCATACCTTGACCACCTTCCTATCCTGACACAAATACAGGAAAGGTGCTGTGTCATCTACAACATACAAATACCGGTATCTTGTCTGCAGAGGCACGGGTGGCTTATAAATGGGATCATCTCTAGTTCCATGACATAACTCACGGCGGGGCTATACTGAATTCGAGTTTGCAGGAAGTAGTACCTCGGAACAAGATATCCAAGGCAAAGCTAGGAGAGTGGTTACAATGTCAAACAATATCAATTCATGCAGCAATGCGAATTATGGGTTTGATGGTGTTAACAATACACATGATGGAGTGGTCATAATTCCACTCAAAACTTTTTCAGCATCTCCTCCATCTACAGCCGCATCACACTGGATATGCCCAATCTCATTTGATGTTGGAAGTTAAGCAGTGTTGTGCCTGGTTAAATTCTCTGATAAGTGACCACTTGTGAATACCAGGGGGTGTAAGTGGGCCAGATGGACAATAACTATTTTACAGCAATACCACACTGGATATGGTTAATCTCACCTGATCTTGCAAGCTAAGCAGTATGGGGTCTGGTAGGTACTTGGATGGGAGACCACCTGGGAACACCAGGTGCTGTCCGTAAAACACAAAGTAAGTACGTGGCACTGGCAGAAAGGGTAAGAAAGTAAGTAGCCTGGGGACTACAGACATTCCATCTAGGCCAGAGGACACCTTTTTGGATATCAGGTTGGGAGATCCTGACAACAAAGGCCAGTCCTCAGGGCTGTTGGTGCCATTGTCCGGAAGATGATGATTCCGGGGACTATGGGCCACAGAAGAAAGTTGCCTGCTAATAAACCTGTTAGCACCTCGGGCCATATACTAGGTCCTGATTCAGGCACGGGACGTTCCTAAAGGAAGATCGGACCAGATCCGCAAGGACAAGGAAAGGACAGTAGTGTACCTCAACTTTCAGAGAGGAACACGTAGATAAATAGCAAGAAAGGAGGTAAATCACATACTAAAGGGTGTAGAACTCCATCTTCCAGCCTTGTCCACAGGGTTTGTTCCGGGAGTACTAAACTGAAGAGCTGATTTCTCAGTCGACACGTCATTCAGGTAAATGAATGGGCTTTTGCACCCTAAAGTCGTTTCAGACTCTGGTAGACAGATGGACTTGGCCAGAGATAATTCTCTTGGTTTACCATTTGAACAACAAAGAGCCATAGGGGTATATGCAATTAGCGGCGAATCGCGGCAATTTTTCGCCCGTTTTTTAATTCGACACAATTCGACCGTCGAATTCCGGCAAGTGGGTGCCGAAATTTACCATATTCAATAAAAAACGGATTCGACAGTCCCGCTGTCGAAAAACGGCCGATTTGACGGATTTTGATCCGATTTAAAAAAAAAGGGAAACAACCGGTAAAAATCCCGAAAAAAAATTGCGTGGGGTCCCCCCTCCAAAGCATAACCAGCCTCGGGCTCTTCGAGCCGGTCCTGGTTCAAAAAATCCAGAGAAAAAAATGACAGGGGATCCCCCGTATTTTTAAAACCAGCACCGGGCTCTGCGCCTGGTGCAAAAAATACGGGGGACAAAGAGTAGGGGTCCCCTGTATTTTTTACACCAGCATCGTGCTCCACTAGCTGGACAGATAATGCCACAGCCGGGGGTCACTTTTATACGGCGCCCTGCGGCCGTGGCATTAAATATCCAACTAGTCACCCCTGGCCGGGGTACCCTGGGGGAGTGGGGACCCCTTAAATCAAGGGGTCCCCCCCCCAGCCACCCAAGGGCCAGGGGTGAAGCCCGAGGCTGTCCACCCCATCCAAGGGCTGCGGATGGGGGGCTGATAGCCTTGAGAAATTTGAAAGAATATTGTTTTTTACAGTAGTAGTACTACAAGTCCCAGAAAGCCTCCCCCGCAAGCTGGTACTTGGAGAACCACAAGTACCAGCATGCGGGAGAAAAACAGGCCCGCTGGTACCTGTAACTCTACTGGAAAAAAAATACCCAAATAAAAACAGGAGACACACGCCGTGAAAGTAAAACTTTATTTCATACATGCCGACACATACATACTTACCTATGTTGACCCGCCGACTGCCACGCCCCCCTCGTCACTGAAGAATCCGGGGTACCTGTGAAAAAAAATTATACTCGCTTCAAACCAGTGTCCGGATCTTTTAAAATAATCCTCGTACTTGGCAAAAAAAAAAAAAACGAACACCCGGACCAAACGGACTGAAAGGGGTCCCATGTTTACACATGGGACCCCTTTCCCCGAATGCAGAGACCCCCCCCGTGACTGCTGTCACAGAAAGGTCTCTTCAGCCAATCAGCGAGCGCAATGTCCTGGCACTCTGCTGATTGGCTATGCGCGTCTGAGCTGTCAGACAGCGCATCGCAAAGCCTCTCCATTATATTCAATGGTGGGAACTTTGCGTCAGCGGATGACCGCGGGTAACCCCACCGCTACCCGCAAAGTTCCCACCATTGAAACTAATGGAGGGAGCTGTGCGATGCGCTGTCTGACAGCAGACGCGCATACAGCCAAACAGGTGAGTGCCACGAAGTAGCGCTTCCTGATTGGCTGAAGGGACCTTCTGTGACAGCAGTCACGTGGGGTCCCGGCGTTCGTGGAAAGGGGTCCCATGTGTAAACATGGGACCCCTTTCAGTCCGTTTGGTCCTGGTGTTCGTTTTGTTGTTTTGCCAAGTACGAGGATTATAATCTGGACACTGGATTGAGGTGAGTATAATTTTATTCACAGGTACACGTGGATTCTACTTGGACAAGTGGACAGAGGTCGGCGTGTGAACATAGGTAAGTATGTGTGTGTCGACGTGTGTAATAAAGTTTTACTATCACGGTGTGCGTGTCCTGTTTTTATTTGGGTATTTTTTTCCCAGTAGAACTACAGGTACCAGCGGGCCCGTTTTTCTCCTGCATGCTGGTTCTTGTGGTTCTCCAAGTACCAGCTTGAGGGGGGAGGCTTGCTGGGACTTGTAGTACTACTGGAAAAAAACAATATTCTTTAAAATTTCTCAAGGCTATCAGCCCCCCATCCGCAGCCCTTGGATGGGGGGGGACAGCCTCGGGCTTCACCCCTGGCCCTTGGGTGGCTGGGGGGGGACCCCTTGATTGAAGGGGTCCCCACTCCTCCAGGGTACCCCGGCCAGGGGTGACTAGTTGGGTATTTAATGCCACGGCCGCAGGGCGCTGTATAAAAGTGACCCCCGGCTGTGGCATTATCTGTCCAGCTAGTGGAGCCCGATGCTGGTGTAAAAAATACGGGGGACCCCTACGCTTTTTGTCCCCCGTATTTTTTGCACCAGCACCAGGCGCAGAGCCCGGTGCTGGTTTTAAAAATATGGGGGATCCCCTGTCATTTCCCCCCCCGGATTTTTAGAACCAGGACCGGCTCGAAGAGCCCGAGGCTGGTTATGCTTTGGAGGGGGGACCCCACGCCATTTTTTTTTCCCGGGATTTTACCATTCCATTTAAAAAATAAATAAAAAATAATAATAATATTTTTAAAAATATATAAATAATACTTGTGCCTCCAAAATAGACAAACCAATTACCTAATCCCTTCTAATATAAATAGATATGCTATTACCAATAAAAAAAAACACCAAAAAAAACATGTTTTAAATTTTTTTTATTAGATTCCCCCACCAAAGTGTGGCGGATTGAAAATGACGAATTTACTGTCTAAAAGCACTGTTGTCGAATTTCCAAACTTCAATTGAATATACTTTTGGCGAATTGCTGCATTTGTACCATTGCAGAAATGTCGAATTTCAAAAAGTCGAATTTTGAAAGTCCGTTTTTTTGACGGAAAGTACTGAATTGCATTGTCGATATTTTTTTTGGGGCGAAAAAGTCCCGTTTTTCAACAATTTCGGGAATTCGACCGCAATTGCATATACCCCATAATCGGGTCAGTAACAAAGGAAGTGATCTTTGTGGATGTCTTTTTTAAGGGGAATTTTATTTCTCTTATGTGTTTCTCAAATCATCCTGCTACTCAGGATAGTTAGGAAAATACAACAAAGATGCCGGGATTCTAATGAGCCCCGGCTTGGCCCAGAAGGCGTTGGTACACTGATCCGCAGATAATGTTGAATACCTTTTCTGCTTCCTCTACGCCCAGACTAAGACAGGGTCCTTGATTATCACCGATATCTGGATCAACTGTTTTGATGGCTTGGCTCTTGAAATCTATATACTGAGGTCCAGAGGATTCTCACAAATGCTCAGAGCAAGGAAAAACTTCCTTGACTCATATTTATCACCAAATAAGGCAAGCCTTATATGCATTGGTGCAATGAAAAAGGTATGGACCCGAAAGCTTGCAGAGTTTCCAGGGTTTTAGCATTCCTTCAAACAGGAATTGAGGTTTAGCGGTGGCTTCCTTGGAATTACAAGTGTCAGCATTGACTGTATGGTTCCGAAAGAAAAATGCCAAATTGCAGGATAAGCGCACTTTTTCCCAGGGAATGCTGTGCATTCAACCTTCCCTTTTCCCACTACAGGGTCAGGGAATCTAAATCTAGTCCTCAAAGCCTGTCAAGTTGCTCTGTTTAAACCACTAAGTGAGGTGTATTTTAATGGTTGACAGCTAAAGTTTTCTTCGGCTGACTATGGCATCAGCTAGAAGAGTGTCGGATTTAAGAGTACTGACATGTTAATCTCCTTTTCTCTGACGTCCTAGTGGATGCTGGGAACTCCGAAAGGACCAAGGGGAACAGCGGCTCCGCAGGAGACTGGGCACAACTAAAGAAAGCTTTTAGGTCACCTGGTGTGCACTGGCTCCTCCCACTATGACCCTCCTCCAAGCCTCAGTTAGATTTTGTGCCCGGCCGAGGTTGGATGCACACTAGGGGCTCTCCTGAGCTTCTAAAAAGAAAGTATATAATTAGGTTTTTTATTTTACAGTGAGACCTGCTGGCAACAGGCTCACTGCAGCGAGGGACTAAGGGGAGAAGAAGCGAACCTACCTGCTTGCAGCTAGCTTGGGCTTCTTAGGCTACTGGACACCATTAGCTCCAGAGGGATCGACCGCATGGAACTGGCCTTGGTGTTCGGTCCCGGAGCCGCGCCGCCGTCCCCCTTACAGAGCCAGAAGCAAGAAGAGGTCAGGAAAATCGGCGGCAGAAGACATCAGTCTTCACCAAGGTAGCGCACAGCACTGCAGCTGTGCGCCATTGCTCCTCATACACACTTCACACTCCGGTCACTGAGGGTGCAGGGCGCTAGGGGGGGGGGCCCTGAGCAGCAATAAAAACACCTTGGCTGGCAAAAATACCACAATATATAGCCCCAGAGGCTATATATGTGATAATTACCCCTGCCAGAATCCATAAAAAAGCGGGAGAAAAGTCCGCGAAAAAGGGGCGGAGCTATCTCCTTCAGCACACTGGCGCCATTTCTCACAGCTCCGCTGGAAGGAAGCTCCCTGGCTCTCCCCTGCAGTCTACACTACAGAAAAGGGTAAAAAAGAGAGGGGGGGGGGGCACTAAATTTAGGCGCAGTATATATAACAGCAGCTATAGGGGACATAATTCAGTTAGTCCCTGCATTATATAGCGCTCTGGTGTGTGCTGGCATACTCTCACTCTGTCTCCCCAAAGGGCTTTTGTGGGTCCTGTCCTCTGTTAGAGCATTCCCTGTGTGTGTGTGTGTGTGGTGTGTCGGTACGGCTGTGTCGACATGTTTGATGAGGATAATGATGTGGAGGCGGAGCAGATGCCTATAGAAGGGATGTCACCCCCTGCGGGGCAGACACCTGAGTGGATGGACTTATGGAAGGAATTGCGTGCACGTGTCGACTCCTTACACAAAAAATTTGACGACATGCCAAATGCGGGACAGCCGGCTTCTCAGCTTGTGCCTGTCCAGGCGTCTCAAAGGCCATCGGGGGCTCTAAAACGCCCGCTACCTCAGATGGCAGACGCGGATGTCGACACGGATACTGACACCAGTGTCGACGACGATGAGTCTAGTCTAATGTCCACTAAGGCCATTCGTTGCATGATTGTAGCAATGAAAGAGGTGTTACAAATTTCTGATATAAACCCAGGTACCACTAAAAAGGGTATTATGTTTGGGGAGAAAAAACTACCCGTAGTTTTTCCCCCATCAGAAGAATTAAATGAAGTGTGTGAAGAAGCGTGGGCTTTCCCTGATAAAAGATCGGTAATCTCTAAGAAGTTACTAATGGCGTTCCCTTTCCCGCCAGAGGATAGGTCACGTTGGGAGACACCCCCTAGGGTGGATAAAGCGCTCACACGTTTGTCTAAAAAGGTGGCACTACCGTCTCCGGATACGGCCGCTCTCAAGGAACCTGCTGATAGAAAGCAGGAGGCGATCCTGAAGTCTGTATATACACACTCAGGCATTATACTTAGACCAGCTATTGCGTCAGCATGGATGTGCAGTGCTGCCGCTGCGTGGTCAGATTCCCTGTCAGAAAATATTGACACCCTAGACAGGGACACTATTCTGCTAACCATAGAGCATATAAAAGACTCAGTCTTATACATGAGAGATGCACAGAGGGAGATCTGCCGGCTGGCATCTAAAATAAGTGCATTGTCCATTTCTGCTAGCAGAGGCTTATGGACTCGCCAGTGGACAGGGGATGCAGATTCAAAAAGGCACATGGAAGTTTTGCCTTATAAGGGTGAGGAGTTATTTGGGGATGGTCTCTCGGACCTAGTTTCCACAGCAACTGCTGGGAAGTCAGCATTTTTACCCCATGTTCCCTCAGCCTAAAAAGGCGCCGTTTTATCAGGTACAGTCCTTTCGGACTCAGAAAAACAGGCGTGGAAAAGGCGGGTCCTTTCTGTCCAGAGGCAGAGGTAGGGGAAAAAGGCTGCAACAAACAGCAGGTTCCCAGGAGCAAAAGTCCTCCCCCGCTTCTTCTAAGTCCGCCGCGTGACGGTGGGGCTCCACAGGCGGAGCCAGGTACGGTGGGGGGCCGCCTCAAAAATTTCAGCGATCAGTGGGCTCGCTCACAGGTGGATCCCTGGATCCTGCAAATAGTATCTCAAGGGTACAAACTGGAATTCGAGGCGTCTCCACCCCACCGGTTCCTAAAATCTGCCTTGCCGATTACTCCTTCAGACAGGGAGGCTGTGCTAGCGGCAATTCACAAGCTGTATTCCCAGCAGGTGATAATCAAGGTGCCCCTACTTCAACAAGGACGGGGTTACTATTCCACACTGTTTGTGATACCGAAACCGGACTGTTCGGTGAGACCCATTTTAAATTTGAAATCCTTGAACACATACATAAAAAAATTCAAGTTCAAGATGGAATCGCTCAGGGCGGTTATTGCAAGCCTGGACGAGGGGGATTACATGGTATCCCTGGACATCAAGGATGCTTACCTGCATGTCCCCATTTACTATCCTCACCAGGAGTACCTCAGATTTGTGGTACAGGATTGCCATTACCAATTCCAGATGCTGCCGTTTGGACTCTCCACGGCACCGATGGTGTTTACCAAGGTAATGGCGGAAATGATGATACTCCTTCGAAGAAAGGGAGTTTTAATTATCCCGTACTTGGACGATCTCCTAATAAAGGCGAGGTCCAAGGAGCAGTTGTTGGTGGGAGTAGCACTATCTCAGGAGGTGCTACACCAGCACGGTTGGATTCTGAATATTCCAAAATCACAGCTGGTTCCGACGACACGGTTACTGTTCCTGGGTATGATTCTGGATACAGTCCAGAAAAAAGTGTTTCTCCCGGAGGAGAAAGCCAAGGAGCTGTCATCTCTAGTCAGAGACCTCCTGAAACCAAAACAGGTATTGGTCCTGGGAAAGATGGTGGCTTCTTACGAAGCAATTCCTTTCGGCAGGTTCCATACCAGAATCTTTCAGTGGGACCTGTTGGACCAATGGTCCGGATCGCATCTTCAGATGCATCGCCTAATAACCCTGTCTCCAAGAACCAGGGTGTCTCTGCTGTGGTGGCTGCAGAGTGCTCATCTTCTAGAGGGCCGCAGATTCGGCATACAGGACTGGGTCCTGGTGACCACGGATGCCAGCCTTCGAGGCTGGGGGGCAGTCACACAGGGAAGAAACTTCCAAGGACTATGGTCGAGTCAGGAGACTTCCCTACACATAAATATTCTGGAACTGAGGGCCATTTACAATGCCCTAAGTCAGGCAAAATCCCTGCTTCTACACCAGCCGGTACTGATCCAGTCAGACAACATCACGGCAGTCGCCCATGTAAATCGACAGGGCGGCACAAGAAGCAGGATGGCAATGGCAGAAGCCACAAGGATTCTCCGATGGGCGGAAAATCACGTACTAGCACTGTCAGCAGTGTTCATTCCGGGAGTGGACAACTGGGAAGCAGACTTTCTCAGCAGGCACGACCTCCACCCGGGAGAGTGGGGACTTCATCCAGAAGTCTTCACGCTGATTGTAAATCGATGGGAACGGCCACAGGTGGACATGATGGCGTCCCGCCTAAACAAAAAACTAGAGAGATATTGCGCCAGGTCAAGGGACCCTCAGGCGATAGCTGTGGACGCTCTAGTGACACCGTGGGTGTACCAGTCAGTTTGTGTTCCCTCCTCTGCCTCTCCTACCAAGGGTACTGAGAATAATAAGAAAACGAGGAGTAAGAACAATACTCGTGGTTCCGGATTGGCCAAGACGAGCATGGTACCCGGAACTTCAAGAGATGATCTCAGAGGACCCATGGCCTCTGCCGCTCAGACAGGACCTGCTGCAGCAGGGGCCCTGTCTGTTCCAAGATTTACCGCGGCTGCGTTTGACGGCATGGCGGTTGAACGCCGGATCCTGAAGGAAAAGGGCATTCCGGAGGAAGTCATTCCTACGCTGATTAAAGCCAGGAAAGATGTAACTGCAAAGCATTATCACCGCATATGGCGGAAATATGTTGCTTGTTGTGAGGCCAAAAAGGCCCCAACAGAGGAATTTCAACTAGGTCGATTTCTGCATTTCCTACAAGCAGGAGTGACTATGGGCCTGAAATTAGGCTCCATTAAGGTACAGATCTCGGCTCTGTCGATTTTCTTCCAGAAAGAACTAGCTTCACTACCTGAAGTTCAGACGTTTGTGAAAGGAGTGCTGCATATTCAGCCCCCGTTTGTGCCTTCAGTGGCACCTTGGGATCTCAACGTGGTGTTGAGTTTCTTAAAATCACATTGGTTTGAGCCACTTAAAACCGTGGATCTAAAATATCTCACGTGGAAAGTGGTCATGTTATTGGCCTTGGCTTCAGCCAGGCGTGTGTCAGAATTGGCAGCTTTGTCATGTAAAAGCCCTTATCTGATTTTCCATATGGATAGGGCGGAATTGAGGACTCGTCCCCAGTTTCTCCCTAAGGTGGTATCAGCTTTTCACTTGAACCAACCTATTGTGGTGCCTGCGGCTACTAGGGACTTGGAGGATTCCAAGTTACTGGACGTAGTCAGGGCCTTGAAAATTTATGTTTCCAGGATGGCTAGAGTCAGGAAAACTGACTCGCTATTTATCCTGCATGCACCCAACAAGCTGGGTGCTCCTGCTTCTAAGCAGACTATTGCTCGCTGGATTTGTAGCACAATTCAGCTGGCGCATTCTGCGGCTGGACTGCCGCATCCTAAATCAGTAAAAGCCCATTCCACAAGGAAGGTGGGCTCATCTTGGGCGGCTGCCCGAGGGGTCTCGGCTTTACAACTTTGCCAAGCTGCTACTTGGTCAGGGGCAAACACGTTTGCAAAATTCTACAAATTTGATACCCTGGCTGAGGAGGACCTTGAGTTCTCTCATTCGGTGCTGCAGAGTCATCCGCACTCTCCCGCCCGTTTGGGAGCTTTGGTATAATCCCCATGGTCCTTTCGGAGTTCCCAGCATCCACTAGGACGTCAGAGAAAATAAGATTTTACTCACCGGTAAATCTATTTCTCGTAGTCCGTAGTGGATGCTGGGCGCCCATCCCAAGTGCGGATTGTCTGCAATACTTGTACATAGTTACTGTTAACTAAAGGGTTATTGTTGAGCCATCTGTTGAGAGGCTCAGTTGTTTTCATACTGTTAAACTGGGTATAGTATCACGAGTTATACGGTGTGATTGGTGTGGCTGGTAGGAGTCTTACCCGGGATTCAAAATCCTTCCTTATTATGTCAGCTCGTCCGGGCACAGTGTCCTAACTGAGGCTTGGAGGAGGGTCATAGTGGGAGGATCCAGTGCACACCAGGTGACCTAAAAGCTTTCTTTAGTTGTGCCCAGTCTCCTGCGGAGCCGCTATTCCCCTTGGTCCTTTCGGAGTTCCCAGCATCCACTACGGACTACGAGAAATAGATTTACCGGTGAGTAAAATCTTATTTTCTGATGTTATCCAGATAAAGTAGTTCTCAGAACTAGGTCTGGGTATCTTCCTAAGGGGTGATCTATATTCCTCCTTAATGAAGACATTATAGTTCCGGTTTTTCAGGAATCGGGATTTTCTGCGGGAGATGCGTCGCTGGATGTAGTCCGGGCATTAAGTATCTACATGGATCGTACCAGTGCCAGTAGAAAGACAAATTCTCTTTTCATCCTCTATGGTTTTCACAAGAGGAGATGGCCTGCTACTAAACAGATGCTAGCAAGATGGCTTCGAATGACTGTTTCAGAAGTATATTCTAAAGCTGATCTCCCTGTCCCGGCTAATGTCTCTGCTCACTGTACATGTAAGGAAGGTCTTTCATGGGTAGCACAATATTGTGCTTGAGCAGAACAGATATGTAAGGCAGCCACATGGCTTCCAATAAACACATTCAATCAGACATTATGCCTGGGATATCTTTGCCTCTCATGATGCTCAATTCGGGCGTAAGGTTCTCATATTAATCAGGAGCGTCCCCACCACTAAAAATTGCTTTGGGAAGTCCCATTGTTATCCTGTGGATAACCTGTGGACCCTGCCGGAGGGAGAAATATACGTTATGGTAAGAACTTACCGTTGATAACGGTATTTCTCCTAAGTCCACATGTTTACACAAAGACCCCACCCTGACGCACCTGATTTGAGAATCTTTATACTCGGTAAACTCTTCCCTCTTGCGTGGAAGGGTGTGCATGTGTGTTTATCGCCTGAATAGGGTTCTACATAATGCTCCTGCCTAAATGCTTTGGAAACAACTGATTTGACGGAGTCAGTGGGCGGGATTATATGGACGATCCCGGTGCATTCTGGGAGGCCAGAAAGCTTGTGATCGTTTGGTGCCAATCCGCTGTCGCTCCATCATATCCCAATGTTATCCTGTGGAAACCTGTGGACTTAGGAGAAATACCGTTATCAACAGTAAGTTCTAACCATAACGTATATTTTCAACTAAAGGAAAGGTGGGCGGGTGATAGAGATCTGCTGTCATGATCTGTGTATCAGTGTTGTACTGATATTCAATTTGGAGGGCACCTGCATTGCTGGCAATCTACTTCTGTTGAGGAGTGCTGTTTGCATGTGTGTGTGTGTATGTATGTATGTATGTACAGTATATATGTTTACGGATTGTGTAATGGTTAGCATTTCTGCCTCACAGCACTGAGGTCATGGGTTCAATTCCCACCATGGCCCGGTATGGAGTTTGTATGTCCCTACCATACTTGCTCCAGGTACTCCGGTTTCCACCCACAGTCCAAAAATATACTGATAGGTTAATTGTCTAACAACCTTAGTTTGTAAGTGTGTGTACATGTGATAAGGAATATAGACTGTAAGCTGCACTGGGGCAGGGACTGATGTGAATGGGCAAAATATTCTCTGTAATGCGCTGCTGAATATGTGTGCTGGATATAGATAATAAATAAATGTGTATATGTATGTGTGTATGTATGTATGTATGTATATGTGTGTATGTATATATATATATATATATATATATATATATATATATATATATAAATAATATACAGGTTGAGTATCCCTTATCCAAAATGCTTGGGACCAGACGTATTTTGGATATCGGATTTTTCCGTATTTTGGAATAATTGCATACTGTAATGAGATATCATGGCGATGGGACCTAAATCTAAGCACAGAATGCATTTATGTTTCATATACACATTATACACACAGCCTGATGGTAATTTTAGCCAATATTTTTTTATAACTTTGTGCATTAAACAAAGTGTGTGTACATTCACACAATTCATTTGTGTTTCATATACACCTTATACACACAGCCTGAAGGTCATTTAATACAATATTTTTAACAACTTTGTGTATTAAACAAAGTTTGTGTACATTGAGCCATCAAAAAACAAAGATTTCACTATCTCAGTCTCACTCAAAAAATTCCGTATTTCGGAATATTTGGTTATGGGATACTCAACCTGTATTACAATATGAGAATGCACCAATTTTATGTGTATACTTTCTTTTGAAAGGATGACGCTGGTTAAAGAAATGATTACTGAGCAGTAGCCCAGGGACCTACTTGCTTTCATTGGAGAGAGACACTTTGTGTTAATGGTTCTCCTCTTGTCCTAGATGCTAAAGCACGGCCGGGCTGGTGTCCCAATGGAAGTCATGGGTCTGATGCTGGGAGAGTTTGTGGATGACTACACAGTCAGAGTTATTGATGTATTCGCCATGCCGCAGTCTGGAACCGTGAGTACTTTTTCTGTTTCTAAAATAAAATAAACATACTAATATAGTTATTGTATGTATCAAGTGCTCCCCACACCTATCAGATTCTGTGTTCACTTAGTTAGATCTCTCTGTACTCCCTGTAAATGAGTTGTATGTATAATGATCGCCCAAGTATATAGCTATGTGTATTATGTTAGTGCTGTACAAGTAAAGGGTAGTAATAATAATTGTATGAAAAGCTATTTTTAGAAATATTACATTAACATCACAAAGCAAATCCTCGTGGATGAATTGTTAATATAATTTACCACTTCCTACTTAGGGGTATATTCAATTGAAGTCGGATCCATTCCGACATTCATTTGTCGGAATGGATCCGACTTGGGCTATTCAATGCAGTATCAATTTTCGACTTGAAAAAAGTCGAATTGAGATGCAGGGGGGAGGGGAGACGGGGGTGAGCGGCGGGCAGACGGGGGAGAGCAGCGCTACAGCAGCAGCTATAGCGCTGCTCTCCCCCCCTCGCATCTCTGCCTCTCCCCGTCCCTACTCTCCACCGCCCCGCATCACAGCCGCTGCTCACGGCAGCGTCCACCCGGCTGCAGCAAGCGAGGTCACGCTTGCTGGAACCGGGTGGTTGCTGCTGTGAGCGGTGGCTGTGACATCCTCCTGCTCTCCCCGTCTGGCTGCCCGCGGCTCTCCCCGTCACTGCTCCCGCATCCCACTCACTTCGACTTTTTTTTTAAAGTCGAAGTGAGATGGTCGAAAAGGGGGCCAAAACCTGTCTGATTTGGCCCCGTTTTCGACACAAGCACGTGGATCGGCAGCTATTCCGCCGATCCACGTGCTTTTCGACAGGTTGAATTCCTTGAATATATTGAATAGGTCGGAACCTCTTCCGACCTAAAAACGTCGAAAACTGCCGTCTTTTCGACAGACTGCAGCTTTCGACTTCAATTGAATATACACCTAAATCTTTTCTAACACACAATGGTTTACAATTTTCATTGGATAAATGTCAGCTATGTACAGTGGATGCCGCCATTTTGGGTGCTTAGACAATATTGCTGAGAATGCAGCCAATCGAATCCTGTGTGTGTGTGTGTGTGTGTGTGTTATTTATAATATTCAAACAAGAGTGAACACCTGCGCTGGACAATGGAGGCAGCAAATGGATAGTGTTATCAAAGCTGGAAAAGGCAAAAATACATACAGAATATGATATCCTATGCGCCAAACATTTTGAAAGGTGTACAAATACTTATATTGTATTAAGTTCTTGTATCATATGTCCATGGTTTTTCTTTCTAACTGCTTTGTGATGAAAACATGTGTTGTTTCCTCCAAATGAATGCCGTAAGGGAGATAGGAGAACAAACAGAAAGAGTCCAATGTGTAATATAGTTTCTTAAAGTCAAACAATAGTCATAGTGGGAAAAGGGTTCCAAAACGAACTCTCCACTCCGTGTCTGATGTAACAATAGGGGACCACTCAAAAAAACGTGGTGATTGCTGGAAGCCAATGTGTACTTTATAAGCTTACATTAGACAGAAATGTATCATGCCCATAAAGGTATCTTTCTCTGACGTGCTAGTGGATGCTGGGACTCCGTCAGGACCATGGGGATTAGCGGCTCCGCAGGAGACAGGGCACAAAAATAAAAGCTTTAGGACTAGGTGGTGTGCACTGGCTCCTCCCCCCATGACCCTCCTCCAAGCCTCAGTTAGGTTTTTGTGCCCGTCCGAGCAGGGTGCAATCTAGGTGGCTCTCCTAAAGAGCTGCTTAGAAAAAGTTATTAGGTTTTTTATTTTCAGTGAGTCCTGCTGGCAACATGCTCACTGCAACGAGGGATTTAGGGGAGAAGAAGTGAACTCACCTGCGTGCAGGATGGATTGGCTTCTTAGGCTACTGGACACCATTAGCTCCAGAGGGATCGAACACAGGCCCAGCCATGGAGTCCGGTCCCGGAGCCGCGCCGCCGACCCCCTTGCAGATGCCGAAAAGTGAAGAGGTCCAGAAACCGGCAGCAGAAGACTTTTCAGTCTTCATGAGGTAGCGCACAGCACTGCAGCTGTGCGCCATTGTTGTCAGCACACTTCACACCAGCGGTCACTGAGGGTGCAGGGCGCTGGGGGGGGGGGCGCCCTGGGCAGCAATGATAATACCTTGTTCTGGCTAAAAATACATCACATATAGCCCCTGGGGCTATATGGATGTATTTAACCCCTGCCAGGTCTTACAAACACCGGGAGAAGAGCCCGCCGAAATAGGGGGCGGGGCCTATCTCCTCAGCACACAGCGCCATTTTCCTGCACAGCTCCGCTGCGAGGAAGGCTCCCAGGACTCTCCCCTGCACTGCACTACAGAAACAGGGTAAAAAAACAGAGAGGGGGGGCACTTTTTTGGCAATATTGATATATTAAGCTGCTATAAAGGAAACAACACTTCTGTAGGGTTGTTCCTATATATTTATAGCGCTTGGGTGTGTGCTGGCAAACTCTCCCTCTGTCTCCCCAAAGGGCTAGTGGGGTCCTGTCTTCGATAAGAGCATTCCCTGTGTGTCTGCTGTGTGTCGGTACGTGTGTGTCGACATGTATGAGGACGATGTTGGTGTGGAGGCGGAGCAATTGCCGGTAATGGTGATGTCACCCCCTAGGGAGTCGACACCGGAATGGATGGCTTTGTTTATGGAATTACGTGATAATGTCAGCACGTTACAAAAATCAGTTGACGACATGAGACAGCCGGCAAACCAGTTAGTACCTGTCCAGGCGTCCCAGACACCGTCAGGGGCTGTAAAACGCCCTTTACCTCAGTCGGTCGACACAGACCCAGACACGGACACCGAATCTAGTGTCGACGGTGAAGAAACAAACGTATTTTCCAGTAGGGCCACACGTTATATGATCACGGCAATGAAGGAGGCTTTGCATATCTCTGATACTGCAAGTACCACAAAAAGGGGTATTATGTGGGGTCTGAAAAAACTACCTGTAGTTTTTCCTGAATCAGAGGAATTGAATGAAGTGTGTGATGAAGCGTGGGTTAACCCCGATAGAAAACTGCTAATTTCAAAGAAGTTATTGGCATTATATCCTTTCCCGCCAGAGGTTAGGGCGCGCTGGGAAACACCCCCTAGGGTGGATAAGGCACTCACACGCTTATCAAAACAAGTGGCGTTACCGTCTCCTGAAACGGCCGCCCTCAAGGATCCAGCTGATAGGAGGCTGGAAACTACCCTGAAAAGTATATACACTCATACTGGTGTTATACTGCGACCAGCCATCGCCTCAGCATGGATGTGCAGTGCTGGGGTGGTTTGGTCGGATTCCCTGACTGAAAATATTGATACCCTGGATAGGGACAGTATTTTATTGACTATAGAGCAATTAAAGGATGCTTTTCTTTATATGCGAGATGCTCAGAGGGATATTTGCACTCTGGCATCGAGAGTAAGTGCGATGTCCATATCTGCCAGAAGAAGTTTATGGACGCGACAGTGGTCAGGTGATGCGGATTCCAAACGGCATATGGAATCGGATTTGGTGGCCACGGCAACAGCCGGGAAATCCACCTTTTTACCTCAGGTCCCCTCCCAACAGAAAAAGACACCGTCTTTTCAGCCGCAGTCCTTTCGTTCCTATAAGAACAAGCGGGCAAAAGGACAGTCATATCTGCCCCGAGGCAAAGGAAAGGGTAAGAGAGTGCACCAAGCAGCTCCCTCCCGGGAGCAGAAGCCCTCCCCGGCTTCTGCAAAGCCCTCAGCATGACGTTGGGGCTTTACAAGCGGACTCAGGGGCGGTGGGGGGTCGACTCAAGAATTTCAGCGCACAGTGGGCTCACTCACAGGTGGACCCCTGGATCCTGCAGGTAGTATCTCAGGGTTACAGGTTGGAATTCGAGAAGTCTCCCCCTCGCCGGTTCCTAAAGTCTGCTCTGCCAACGTCTCCCTCAGACAGGGCGACGGTATTGGAAGCCATTCACAAGCTGTATTCTCAGCAGGTGATAGTCAAGGTACCCCTCCTACAACAGGGAAAGGGGTATTATTCCACACTATTTGTGGTACCGAAGCCGGACGGCTCGGTAAGACCTATTCTAAATCTGAAATCTTTGAACCTGTACATACAAAAATTCAAGTTCAAGATGGAGTCACTCAGAGCAGTGATAGCGAATCTGGAAGAAGGGGACTTTATGGTGTCCCTGGACATCAAGGATGCTTACCTGCATGTCCCAATTTGCCCTTCACATCAAGGGTACCTCAGGTTCGTGGTGCAAAACTGTCATTATCAGTTTCAGACGCTGCCGTTTGGATTGTCCACGGCACCTCGGGTCTTTACCAAGGTAATGGCCGAAATGATGTTTCTTCTGCGAAGAAAAGGCGTATTAATTATCCCTTACTTGGACGATCTCCTGATAAGGGCAAGGTCCAGAGAACAGCTGGAGGACGTAGTAGCACTAACCCAAGTAGTGCTGCAACAGCACGGGTGGATTCTGAATTTTCCAAAATCTCAATTGACCCCGACGACACGTCTGCTGTTCCTGGGAATGATTCTGGACACGGTTCAGAAAAAGGTGTTTCTTCCGGAGGAGAAAGCCAGGGAGTTATCCGAACTTGTCAGGAACCTCCTAAAACCAGGAAGAGTGTCTGTGCATCAATGCACAAGAGTCCTGGGAAAAATGGTGGCTTCTTACGAAGCGATTCCATTCGGCAGATTCCACGCACGAACTTTTCAGTGGGATCTGCTGGACAAATGGTCCGGATCGCATCTGCAGATGCATCAGCGGATAACTTTGTCTCCACGGACAAGGGTGTCTCTTCTGTGGTGGTTGCAGAGTGCTCATCTGTTAGAGGGCCGCAGATTCGGCATACAGGACTGGGTCCTGGTGACCACGGATGCCAGTCTGAGAGGCTGGGGAGCGGTAACACAGGGAAGAAACTTCCAGGGAGTGTGGTCAAGCCTGGAGATGTCTCTTCACATAAATATACTGGAGCTAAGAGCGATTTACAATGCTCTAAGCCTGGCAAAACCCCTGCTTCAGGGTCAGCCGGTGTTGATCCAGTCGGACAACATCACGGCAGTTGCCCACGTAAACAGACAGGGCGGCACAAGAAGCAGGAGGGCAATGGCAGAAGCTGCAAGGATTCTTCGCTGGGCGGAAGATCATGTGATAGCACTGTCAGCAGTGTTCATTTCGGGAGTGGACAACTGGGAAGCGGACTTCCTCAGCAGACACGATCTACACCCGGGAGAGTGGGGACTTCATCCAGAAGTCTTCCACATGATTGTGAACCGTTGGGAAAAACCAAAGGTGGATATGATGGCGTCCCGCCTCAACAAAAAACTGGACAGGTATTGCGCCAGGTCAAGAGACCCTCAGGCAATAGCTGTGGACGCTCTGGTAACACCGTGGGTGTTCCAGTCAGTGTATGTGTTTCCTCCTCTGCCTCTCATACCAAAAGTACTGAGAATTATACGGCAAAGGGGAGTAAGAACGATACTCGTGGCTCCGGATTGGCCAAGAAGAACTTGGTACCCGGAACTTCAGGAGATGCTCACGGAAGATCCGTGGCCTCTACCTCTAAGACGGGACCTGCTTCAGCAGGGACCGTGTCTATTCCAAGACTTACCGCGGCTGCATTTGACGGCATGGCGGTTGAACGCCGAATTCTAAGGGAAAAAGGCATTCCGGAAGAGGTCATCCCTACCCTGGTCAAAGCCAGGAAGGAGGTGACTGCACAACATTATCACCGCATTTGGAGAAAATATGTTGCGTGGTGTGAGGCCAGGAAGGCCCCGACGGAGGAATTTCAACTGGGTCGATTCCTACATTTCCTGCAAACAGGATTGTCTATGGGCCTCAAATTAGGGTCCATTAAGGTTCAAATTTCGGCCCTGTCGATTTTCTTCCAGAAAGAATTGGCTTCAGTTCCTGAAGTCCAGACTTTTGTAAAAGGAGTACTACATATACAGCCCCCGGTTGTGCCCCCAGTGGCTCCGTGGGATCTTAATGTAGTTTTGGATTTTCTCAAATCCCATTGGTTTGAGCCACTCAAATCGGTGGATTTGAAATATCTTACTTGGAAAGTAACCATGCTACTGGCCCTGGCTTCAGCCAGGAGAGTGTCAGAATTGGCGGCTTTATCGTATAAAAGCCCATATCTGATTTTCCATTCGGACAGGGCAGAACTGCGGACGCGTCCTCAGTTTCTGCCTAAGGTGGTTTCAGCGTTTCACCTGAACCAGCCTATTGTGGTGCCTGCGGCTACTAGCGATTTGGAGGATTCCAAGTTGCTGGACGTTGTCAGGGCATTGAAAATATATATTTCAAGGACGGCTGGGGTCAGAAAATCTGACTCGCTGTTTATACTGTATGCACCCAACAAGCTGGGTGCTCCTGCTTCTAAGCAGACGATTGCTCGTTGGATTTGTAGCACAATTCAACTTGCACATTCTGTGGCAGGCCTGGCACAGCCTAAATCTATCAAGGCCCATTCCACAAGGAAGGTGGGCTCATCTTGGGCGGCTGCCCGAGGGGTCTTTGCATTACAACTCTGCCGAGCAGCTACGTGGTCGGGGGAGAACACGTTTGTAAAATTCTACAAATTTGATACCCTGGCTAAAGAGGACCTGGAGTTCTCTCATTCGGTGCTGCAGAGTCATCCGCACTCTCCCGCCCGTTTGGGAGCTTTGGTATAATCCCTATGGTCCTGACGGAGTCCCAGCATCCACTAGGACGTCAGAGAAAATAAGATTTTACTTACCGATAAATCTATTTCTCGTAGTCCGTAGTGGATGCTGGGCGCCCATCCCAAGTGCGGATTGTCTGCAATACTTGTACATAGTTATTGTTACAAAAAAATCGGGTTGTTATTGTTGTGAGCCGTCTGTTCAGAGGCTCCTACGTTTGTCATACTGTTAACTGGGTTCAGATCACAGGTTGTACGGTGTGGCTGGTATGAGTCTTACCCGGGATTCAAAATCCTTCCTTATTGTGTACGCTCGTCCGGGCACAGTATCCTAACTGAGGCTTGGAGGAGGGTCATAGGGGGAGGAGCCAGTACACACCACCTAGTGGTCAAACTTTTAAATTTTGTGCCCTGTCTCCTGCGGAGCCGCTATTCCCCATGGTCCTGACGGAGTCCCAGCATCCACTACGGACTACGAGAAATAGATTTATCGGTAAGTAAAATCTTATTTTTTTTTTTAATCTCTCTATTTCACCTCTCACGATCTTATAGACATACGTCACCAAAAATAGTCGGCATGAATTCACGCTTACACGTGTGCTTAATGGTTTAAGTCTTTAGGATAGGAGATTGCTGGGATGTGAGCTCTGCTGCTACGGAAAGCTTTCATCAGGACATCCAATCCTGAAGGATGTCACTGGCAGTATGATATATAGCTGCTGCTGCTGCTGCCCTGGGATTGTTATGTATAGAATGGCATTACTTGGGCACTCAATATTATGATAAATTGCTTCTCTGTTGCCCTCCTGAATGTATATATTGTCTGTGTGTATCTTTATTTTGTGTGTATACTTTGCATAAAATGCATGTGCACTCCTTTCCTTATATCATGGTTTATCCAGGTGCAAAATTTCATATTTAGCTGGATTTCCTCCAAACTCTATATGAGGCCCTTAATGAATGAATGTCTGTTTCAATAAGTAAGGTAACAAGACCTCTTGTGTGTGTAATGTTTTCTAGTACATTCTAGTTTCCCGCCAGGCCAGAGCGGGTAGACCACTGCTTCACCTCACGGCCTTATATGTCTTGTATGTCATAGGGGGGAATCCAATTGGGCACAAGGTAAAAGTCCTTGCTTAACTCGTACCCAGTTTGGATTACCGTGGGCATGTGCGCTCCCGATACCTGCGGTATCCAATAAAAAAGTGGTTGCAGGATTTTCGGCACTGATAACCCTGCGGCGCTTGAAAAAAGAACATCCCTATCCGGTGGTCTCCTGGACTTCTGGTTGTCTCCCCTCCATCTTGCCACTGCAGATGAGGCTGCTGGGAGGCTCTGGGGGTGTTGAAAACGGCAGGGGCTGCTGGGAGATGTAGTTCTCTCAGCAGCTGGCTCAAGGGGGGATTATGCTGCAGGGGAGGGGTCACACACACACTCATGCACACACTTAGACACTCCACACACCTCACACACTCACCGCTGCTGCAGAAGACCCAGCTACCGATGCTTGATGAAGAAGACCCCATTTCAGAAGGTGAATAATAAATCCCTTATTGAGCTAATTGGAAACTTCCAATTGCTTAATTAGTCCTCAGGGGGGTGCCGCCGAGGTGCAAGAGGAAGTCCCGGTGATTTTTTTATAAAGATAACTATTTTAGGAAGAAATCATACTTGCTCTGGTAGTGTGAGAAAGCACTGCGTCCCATTTTCTGCCCTGTTATTGTATACTAAAACCCTGCTGCTGCAGGAAAAACCCCACACTCGCAGTTTGATTCCCCCCATACTGTCCCAACATCAGTTGCAAGATGGCGGGGCTGGCGGAAACATGGGCAATCATTGAGGTACATAGTGTGATCAGATTTTTGTGTCTAAAGGGCACATCAGCAGCTGAAATACATTGCCAACTTGTGGAGGTGTTCGGTGATAACATCATGGTGGACGCAATTGGGAGGATGGAGCGGCTGTCCTGCTCTTTTCAATGGCAGTGCACCAAACCTGTGTGAGTGACATGACTTTGTCACTGTACATCTCAACAGGTTAGCGATGAATTTCAGTTGCTGATGTGCCCTTTAGATGAAGAACTCTGATCACATTACTGACCTCTGTTTGACCATCTCTCTGCCAGCCCCACTATCTTACACCTGATGTTGGCACAGTATGACTGATATGAGGCGCAGTCTAATGGCCTCGAGGGAATGCAGAGGTTTACCTACTCCGGCATGGTGGTAAATTAGAGTGAAATGAAGAACATTACACACGTGACCTTACTTTTTTAACCACCCGTGTATTATAGGGCTGATGCATAGTCGGTACTACGCCTTTGTACATAGTATATCTTGCTTGAAATCATTCTGCGCCTGCAGAGAAATCTAGTGTATACCTGGTATTTGCTCCTGGTGAGGTGTGATAGGACAGGGAGTGTGAATTCCACCATAGGCTGGCAGTAAGGGCATTGAACACATGCAGCATGGGATGCAGGTACACATATCCCCATATTATGTGTTTAGGAGCGAGTGTAAATGGATGACTATAGTTGTTATCACACACGAACCAGTTCTGATTGGATGACTGGGAATGCACTATTTCTGCTGATAGTCCCCCATAATTATTTTTATGGTTTTTAGAGATGTTCTGGAAGTTTTACTGATGCTTAATTGCAAATTATGTATGTAATGCATGCTTGTCATATGTTGGGTGTATATTCTGCCATTGTGAAGATGGGCATATCTGCAGATGAATACAGCAAATAATTTATGCAGAAACAGTCTTTTTGTATGCTGTTATTATTTTTATGTAACACCAGTTATGCCCATCTTACGATCAACTCTGCACTTGCTTCAATGCGTTTTGAAACCATCCTACGTGTGTATTTGGGTCACACAGCTCTCTATATCAAGATGGCAGCTGCCTTATGAAAACCATAATAAGGCTTCCTGCTGCTGCTTTCTTCTGTTCTTGACTCTTTTAATCCAGCACACTGATACAATATTTGTTTTCTAAAATATGCTACAATGAGTTTTGTGACAAACAAGAGTATTGATAGAACATGCAGTTTGTACACTAAGGGGGTATTCAATTATGTGGAATCCATTTTCGATGGATCAAAACGGCCGGATATCGCGCTTTTTGACCGATGGTCGTTATTGCAGTATCCAATTAGAGGCTGTTTTGATTGGCCGAAAACAGACCAGCTATTGTGCATTAACACAATAGGATCCGGGATAAGCTCTTGATCCCATGTGTGATTGCGGCCCTGGTTGCCAGTTATTGTGGATTATGCTCGGCACCCGAAACAAAGTCCTTGATAAGTGCCGGCATTAGGGGGAGGAGTACGCCGCATCGGGGCTAATTGGATAGTCCCCGGCAATACAATTATCTGCAGTCATTGACCGCTGGTAATTGGATACCCCCCTATAGAGCATTTACCTTAACCAAAGTTTCTGTTTAGATGTCCAGTAAATATTATATAAACATTTTTATGCAGCCTACACTGCCCTTTCCAAAAGCCATCATTGGAGTGTAGATTGTCCTTACTTATAATTGTGTATGCTTTCTACCAACCTGTCAAGCTTGTCACAAACTGCTGCACTTGGTTTTAGTAGATGAACCCTGCTTTTTTTTTTAAGCATATTTGTGTCTTGTTTGATAACAACAATAACCCTTTGGCATTTGCTACCTGAACAGCTTGGGTTACAGTGATCATTACTTTTTGCAAACATAGAAACAAATTGTAATTATTATATGTACTTTAGTTTTTGGGTGTTTTTTTTTGTTTTGTTTTTTCGTTTAAACTTCATATAATTTTGTAGAGTCTGAGAGCCAATAATAAAGGTGGAAATAATTTGCATTTTGCAGGGTGTTAGTGTGGAGGCTGTGGACCCAGTGTTCCAGGCTAAAATGTTGGACATGTTGAAGCAAACTGGAAGGTAAGCTACTCATTTCAATAACGTTTGTGTATAATAATATCCTATTTATCTTTGCAATGCTATATAAATAAAAATGTAAAAAAATGACCTTTTCCAGGCACAGAGACCTTTGCTAATGTGCCTGCGATGGCTATTGGGGCTGTTTTGGATCATGAGAGACTAAGCTTCACCATAGCTTTTAACTGAGTCGGAGCAGCCAGCATTTCCTACTGCTCTCCATGCTCTAGTGCAGGCATGTCCAACCTGCGGCCCTCCAGCTGTTTGGAAACTACATATCCCAGCATGCCGTGACAGTTTTGCTGTCAGAGAATGCTAAAGCTGTGTCAGGGCATGCTGGGATGTGTAGTTTCACAACAGCTGGGGGTCTGCAGGTTGGACATGCGTGCATCTAGTGTGATCTCACAATGCCTTCCCATGGGGTGGTCTTCAGGTTGCCGGCGGCCGGACTCCCGGCGACCACCATACCGGCGCCGGAATCCCGACTGCCGGCATACCGTATCTTTCTCTAACGTCTTAGAGGATGCTGGGACTCCGTAAGGACCATGGGGAATAGACGGGCTCCGCAGGAGATAGGGCACTTTAAGAAAGCTTTGGATTCTGGGTGTGCACTGGCTCCTCCCTCTATGCCCCTCCTCCAGACCTCAGTTTTACACTGAGCCCAGAGGGAAATGGGTGCACTGCAGGGAGCTCCCCTGAGTTCTCTGCCTAGAAAGCATTTTTGTTTGGATTTTTTCTATATTTTTTACAGGGAGCACTGCTAGCAACAGGCTCCCTGCATCGAGGGACTGAGGAGAGAGGGGCAGACCTACTTAAATTATAGGCACTGCTTCCTCGGCTACTGGACACCATTGGCTCCAGAGGGGGTGAACACAGGTTCGTCCTGGGCGTTCACTTCTAGAGCCGCGCCGCCGTTCTCACAGAACCAGAAGAAAAGAAGTCCGAAGACGTCTCAGGCGGCAGAAGCCTTCAGAGCTTCACTGAGGTAACGCACAGCATTGCAGCTGTGCGTCATTGCTCCACACACCTCACACACTCCGGTCACTGTAAGGGCGCAGGGGGGGCGCCCTGGGCAGCAATATAAACACCTCTCTGATGGCAAAAGACTATATACATGTACAGGCGGGCACTGTACATGTATATAAAAGAGCCCCCACCATTTTTTTAATAACTTTGAGCGGGACAGAAGCCCGCCGCCGAGGGGGCGGGGCTTCTCCCTCAGCACTCACCAGCGCCATTTTCTCTCCACAGCACCGCTGAGAGGAAGCTCCCCGGACTCTCCCCTGCTTTACACGCGGTGAAAGGGGGTTTTGAAGGAAAGGGGGGGGGGGCACATAATTGGCGTTTTATTACTACACAGCGCTACTGGGGAAAAGCATTCTGTGTTTCTTTCCAGGGGTATAGCGCTGGGGTGTGTGCTGGCATACTCTCTCTCTTAAAGAGGATACTGTCTTCAGAAAAAGAGTTTCCCTGTGTGGGTGAAGTGTGTCGGTACGCGTGTGTCGACATGTTTGATGAGGAAGGCTCGCTTAATGTGGAGGGGGAGTGCTTGAATGTCAGGTCGCCGTCGGCAACGCCGACACCGGACTGGGTGGATATGCTGAATGTCTTAAGTGCAAATGTAAATTTACTGCATAAAAGGTTAGACAAGGCTGAAGCTAGGGATCAGTCAGGTAGCCAGACCATGCCTGTCCCTGCGGCGCCAGGACCTTCGGGGTCTCAAAAGCGCACCATATCCCAGGTCGATGACACAGATACCGACTCTAGTGTCGACTATGAAGATGCAGAATTACAGCCGAAGGTGGCAAAGGGTATTCGTTACATGATTATTGCCATTAAAGAGGTTTTGCATATCACTGAGGAACCCCCTGTCCCTGACACGAGGATACACATGTATAAAGGGAAAAAGCCTGAGGTCACTTTTCCGTCCTCATTTGAGCTAAGCGAATTGTGCGAAAAGGCTTGGGAATCTCCAGATAGGAGACTACAAGTTCCCAAAAGGTTTCTTATGGCGTATCCCTTTCCACAAAAGGATAGGATACGATGGGAATCTTCACCTAAAGTAGACAAGGTGCTGACACGCTTATCCAAGAAGGTGGCACTACCTTCTCAGGATACAGCTTCCCTCAAGGATCCTGCTGATCGCAAGCAGGAAATTACCATGAAGCACATTTACACACATTCAGGTACTATTGTTAGACCAGCTATGGCGTCGGCCTGGGTTTGTAGTGCTGTCGTGGCATGGGCAGATTCCTTATCTTCGGAGCTTGACACCTTAGATAGGGATGCCATTTTAATGACCATAGAGCATATCAGAGATGCTGCCTTGTATATGAGAGATGCTCAAAGAGACATTTGTTTACTAAGCTCCAGAATAAACGCTATGTCTATTTCTGCTAGGCGACTCTTGTGGACCCGACAGTGGACGGGAGACGCCGACTCAAAGCGGCATATGGAGTCATTGCCTTACAAGGGGGAGGAGTTGTTTGGAGATGGCCTCTCGGACCTTGTCTCTACTGCTACGGCCGGTAAATCGAATTTTTTACCTTATGTTCCCCTGCAGCATGCTAAGAAGGTACCCCATTATCAGATGCAGTCCTTTCGTTCCAATAAGAGCAAGAAGGTACGGGGAACGTCCTTTTTTGCCAGAGGTAAAGGCAAGGGAAAAAAGCTGCACGCAGCTAGTCCCCAAGAGCAGAAGTCCTCCCCTGCATCTGCAAAGTCCACCGCATGACGCTGGGGCTTCCCGGGGGGAGGCAGATCAAGTGGAGGCACGTCTTCGATTTTTCAGCCACGTCTGGGTTCACTCGCAGGTGGATCCCTGGGCATTAGAGATTGTTTCTCAGGGATACAGACTGGAATTCGAAGACATGCCTCCTCGCCGGTTTTTCAAATCGGCTCTGCCGACTTCCCCGTCAGAGAGGGAGCTAGTGTTAGCTGCAATCCAAAAATTGTATATTCAACAGGTGATAGTCAAAGTTCCTCATCTCCAAAAAGGAGAGGGATATTACTCAACCCTGTTTGTGGTCCCGAAACCGGACGGTTCGGTCAGACCCATTTTAAATCTAAAATCCCTGAACCTGTACTTGAAGAGATTCAAGTTCAAAATGGAATCACTCAGGGCGGTCATCGCCAGCCTGGAGGGGGGGGGGGGATTGGATGGTGTCCCTGGACATAAAGGATGCATACCTTCATGTTCCGATTTTCCCCCCTCACCAGGC
Source organism: Pseudophryne corroboree (assembly GCF_028390025.1). Classification (NCBI taxonomy): domain Eukaryota; kingdom Metazoa; phylum Chordata; class Amphibia; order Anura; family Myobatrachidae; genus Pseudophryne; species Pseudophryne corroboree. The sequence goes on along the minus strand of NC_086450.1, from coordinate 130,500,118 downwards.
GTTCCTGAGATTTGCAGTACAGGACTGTCACTACCAATTTCAGATGTTGCCATTTGGGCTTTCCACGGCTCCGAGAATTTTCACCAAGGTAATGGCGGAAATGATGGTGCTCCTGCGCAAGCAGGGTGTCACAATTATCCCATACTTGGACGATCTCCTCATAAAGGCAAGATCTCGGGAGAAGTTGCTGGACAGCGTGTTTTTGTCCATGAAGACGTTGCAAATGCACGGCTGGATTCTCAATATACCGAAGTCCCAGCTAGTCCCTGCAACGCGTCTGACCTTTTTGGGCCTGATTTTAGACACAGACCAGAAGAGGGTTTTTCTTCCGATGGAAAAGGTTCAGGAGCTCGTAGCCCTGGTCAGGAACCTATTGAAGCCAAAATAGGTTTCAGTGCATCATTGCACACGGGTTCTGGGGAAGATGGTGGCTTCATACGAGGCCATCCCCTTTGGCAGGTTCCATGCGAGTACCTTTCAATGGGACCTATTGGACAAATGGTACGGGTCCCATTTACAAATGCATCAAAGGATAACCCTGTCTCCCAGGTCCAGGGTATCTCTCCTGTGGTGGCTGCACAGTGCTCACCTACTAGAGGGTCGCAGGTTCGGCATTCAGGACTGGGTCCTGGTGACCACGGACGCAAGCCTCCGAGGCTGGGGAGCGGTCACGCTAGGAATAAATTTCCAAGGTCTCTGGTCAAATCCAGAGACTTGTCTCCACATCAACGTCCTGAAGTTGAGAGCCATATACAACGCACTACGTCAGGCGGAGAAATTGCTTCGGGACAAACCGGTTCTGATTCAGTCGGACAATGTCACGGCAGTGGCACAAGGAGCAGAGTGGCCATGGCAGAAGCGACCAGGATTCTACGCTGGGCGGAAGGCCATGTAAGCGCACTATCAGCAGTGTTCATCCCGGGGGTGGACAACTGGGAGGCGGACTTCCTCAGCAGGCACGACTTGCATCCGGGAGAGTGGGGACTTCATCAGGAAGTCTTCGCACAGATCACGGGTCGGTGGGGACTGCCTCAGATAGACATGATGGCATCCCGTCTCAACAAAAAGCTGAAGCGGTATTGCGCCAGGTCAAGAGACCCTCAGGCGGTAGCGGTAGACGCTCCGGTGACACCTTGGGTGTTCAGATCGGTCTATGTGTTTCCTCCTCTACCTCTCATACCCAAGGTGTTGAGAATAATAAGAATAAGCAGGGTCAGAACAATCCTGATTGTTCCAGATTGGCCACGGAGGACTTGGTATCCGGAGCTGCAAGAGTTGCTCATAGAAGATCCGTGGCCTCTTCCTCTAAGGCAGGACCTGCTGCAGCAGGGGCCCTGTCTGTTCCAAGACTTACCGCGGCTGCGTTTGACAGCATGGCGGTTGAACGCCGGATCCTAGCGGAAAAAGGGATTCCGGAAGAGGTCATTCCTACCCTGATCAAGGCTAGGAAGGACGTGACATCGAAACATTACCACCGTATATGGCGAAAATATGTTTCCTGGTGTGAGGCCAGAGCTGCTCCTATGGAGGAGTTCCATTTGGGACGTCTACTTCACTACCTTCAAACAGGAGTGAATTTGGGCCTTAAACTAGGGTCCATAAAGGTCCAAATTTCGGCCTTATCCATTTTCTTTCAAAGAGAATTGGCCTCTCTTCCTGAAGTACAGACTTTTGTTAAGGGGGTGCTGCATATTCAGCCTCCTTTTGTACCTCCGGTGGCGCCTTTGGGATCTTAACGTGGTATTACGTTTCATCAAGTCCCCTTGGTTTGAACCACTCAAAACAGTGGAGTTGAAATACCTCACTTGGAAAGTGGTCATGTTGTTGGCATTAGCTTCGGCAAGGCGTGTTTCAGAATTGGCGGCTTTATCACATAAAAGCCCATACCTGGTTTTTCACGTGGATAGGGCGGAGTTGAGGACTAGTCCTCAATTTCTGCCAAAAGTGGTCTCATCTTTTCATATGAACCAACCTATTGTCGTGCCTGTGGCTTCTCGGGACTTGGAGGATTCCGAGGCCCTGTATGTGGTCAGGGCTTTGAAGATTTATGTGACCAGAACAGCTAGGATCAGGAAGACTGAGGCTCTGTTTGTTCTGTATGCGGCCAACAAGGTTGGCGCTCCTGCTTCAAAGCAGACTATTGCTCGCTGGATCTGTAACACGATTCAGTAGGCGCATTCTACGGCAGGATTGCCATTGCATAAATCTGTTAAGGCCCATTCCACTAGGAAGGTGGGCTCTTCTTGGGCGGCTGCCCGAGGGGTCTCGGCATTACAGTTGTGCCGAGCAGCTACTTGGTCGGGGTCAAACACCTTTGCGAAGTTCTATAAGTTTGATACCCTGGCTGAGGAGGACCTCCTGTTTGCTCAATCGGTGCTGCAGAGTCATCCGCACTCTCCCGCCCGTTTGGGAGCTTTGGTATAATCCCCATGGTCCTTACGGAGTCCCAGCATCCTCTAGGACCTAAGAGAAAATATGATTTTTCTTACCGGTAAATCTATTTCTCGTAGTCCGTAGAGGATGCTGGGCGCCCGTCCCAAGTGCGGACGACTTCTGCATGACTTGTATATAGTTATGGCTTACATAAGGGTTATGTTGTAGTTTTATCGGTTGGACCGAGGCTATGTTGTTGTTCATACTGTTAACTGGGTAGTTTATCACAAGTTATACGGTGTGATTGGTGTGGCTGGTATGAATCTCGCCCTTAGATTTACAAAAATCCTTCCTCGTACTGTCCATCTCCTCTGGGCACAGTTTCCCTAACTGAGGTCTGGAGGAGGAGCATAGAGGGGGAAGCCAGTGCACACCCAGAATCCAAAGCTTTCTTAAAGTGCCCTATCTCCTGCGGAGCCCGTCTATTCCCCATGGTCCTTACGGAATCCCAGCATCCTCTACGGACTAAGAGAAATAGATTTACCGGTAAGTAAAATCCTATTTTTCTCCCTCTTGGGGGTCCACGACCCGCCTGGAGGGAGAATAGATAGCGTGGCGTGCATACCACCGTGCCGCAGCGAGCCCGCAAGGGGCTCATTTGCGCTCGCCCAGCTGTCGGTATGCCGGCGGTCAGGATTCCGGTGCTGGTATGCTGGTCGCCAGGACCCCGACCACCGGTAAACCATACTACACCCCTTCCCATGTGCATGATTCATTTAAGTATCAGAATGGTCAAGAAAGATGCAGAGTTGTAGGTTGCCAGCCTACCACTAGTAATGGAGTAAAAGCATAAAAATGCACTGAAATGACTTGAATCCATTTTATTTTTTTCAAATACTCCCAACAGACTTTTGGATCTTAAAAATAAATACCCTGGCTTTTAGGGGGAAGGTGGGGCATGAAATGGATAGTGTACCAATGTGTAATCCCTCATGGTTGCTGCAGTCACGTTACACCACCCTTCTAGTCGCACCTAGTCAGGAGCGTGTTCAATAACTGAGCGTCTTTTTGCTCGTTTTTCCCCAAAAAATGCTTCTTTTTTGAATCGCTGTGCAAATATGATGCACAAGCAGACTTTGCTGATAAAAATATTTCTCTTACGTCCTAGAGGATGCTGGGGACTCCATAAGGACCTTGGGGTATAGACGGGCTCCGCAGGAGATAGGGCACCTAAAAAATCTTTGACTATGGGTGTGCACTGGCTCCTCCCTCTATGCTTCTCCTCCAGACCTCAGATCTTGTGCCCAGAGGAGAATGGGTGCACTGCAGAGAGCTCTCCAGAGTTTTCTGTTAAAGAAGAATTTTGCTAGGTTTTTTATTTTCAGGGAGTCCTGTTGGCAACAGGCTCCCTGCATCGTGGGACTGATGAGAGAGAAGCAGAGCTGGCTTGTCAAGTTGGGCACTGCTTCTAAGGCTACTGGACACCATTAGCTCCAGAAGGAGTCGGAACACAGGTCTCACCTGGAGGTCGTCCCGGAGCCGCGCCGCCGTCCTCCTCACAGATGCCGAAGAAAGAAGCCGGATGAGAAGGCAGAAGACATCTTAGGCGGCAGAAGACATCAGATCTTCATGCGCCATTGCTCCCAGTCTCTCTCACACACACACACACACACACACACACACACACACACACACACACACACACACACACACACACACACACACACACACACACACAGCAGCACTGAAGGGTGCGGGGGGGGGGGGGGGGCGCCCTGGGCAGCAATAAACCTCACATTTGGCAAATACAGATAGATTAGGCTGCGGAGGCAGTAAATCTAAGATCCCCCGCCATTTTCATTGAAAAATCACTGGGACCGAAGCCCGCCGTCGGGTGGGCGGGGCTTGATCCTCAGCACTAACCAGCGCCATTTTCTCCACAGAAGCTGCATGAGGAAAACGCTGGCTCCCTGGTCTCTCTCATGCTGAACTTCACAGGCTGGAAAAAAAGAGAGGGGGGCACATTAGCGACGCAGTGAGTGGGAATTGGTATATTATATATAGAAAAGCGTTATCTGGTCATAATTTTTCCAGTGTTTTTAAGCGCTGGTGTGTGCTGGCATGCTCTCTCTCTGTCCCTCCTTAGGGCCTGGTTGGGGTTTTGTCCCCTTATAGGTTAATCCAGGGGTGGGCAATTATTTCAGCTGGGGGGCCGCTTAACACTTCCAGCGAATATTCGAGGGCCACACACAAAATACTCAAAAAGAGTCCCCTTTTTACACATTACGGCAGACAGCGTGCCCTTTTTTTTTTTTACACATTACGGCAGATAGCGGCCCCTTTTTACACATTACAGCAGACAGCGCCCCCGTTTTTACACATTACGGCAGACATCGTCCCCCTTTTTACACATTACGGCAGACATCGTCCCCCTTTTTACACATTACGGCGGACATCGTCCCCCTTTTTACACATTACAGCAGAAAGTGCCCCCGTTTTTACACATTACGGCAGACATCGTCCCCCTTTTTACACATTACGGCAGACATCGTCCCCCTTTTTACACATTACGGCGGACATCGTCCCCCTTTTTACACATTACAGCAGACAGTGCCCCCGTTTTTACACATTACGGCAGACATCGTCCCCCTTTTTACACATTACGGCAGACATCGTCCCCCTTTTTACACATTACGGCAGACATCGTCCCCCTTTTTACACATTACGGCAGACATCGTCCCCCTTTTTACACATTACGGCAGACATCGTCCCCCTTTTTACACATTACGGCAGACATCGTCCCCCTTTTTACACATTACGGCGGACAGTGCCCCCGTTTTTACACATTACGGCAGACATCGTCCCCCTTTTTACACATTACGGCAGACATCGTCCCCTTTTTACACATTACGGCAGACATCGTCCCCTTTTTACACATTACGGCAGACAGTGCCCCCGATTTTACACATTACGGCAGACATCGTCCCCCTTTTTACACACTACGGCGGACATCGTCCCCCTTTTTACACATTACAGCAGACAGTGCCCCCGTTTTTACACATTACGGCAGACATCGTCCCCCTTTTTACACATTACGGCAGACATCGTCCCCCTTTTTACACATTACGGCGGACATCGTCCCCCTTTTCTCTATCGTCCTAGTGGATGCTGGGGTTCCTGAAAGGACCATGGGGAATAGCGGCTCCGCAGGAGACAGGGCACAAAAAGTAAAGCTTTAGGATCAGGTGGTGTGCACTGGCTCCTCCCCCTATGACCCTCCTCCAAGCCAGTTAGATTTTGTGCCCGGCCGAGAAGGGTGCAATCTAGGTGGCTCTCCTAAAGAGCTGCTTAGGAAAGTTTAGCTTAGGTTTTTTATTTTACAGTGAGTCCTGCTGGCAACAGGATCACTGCAACGAGGGACTTAGGGGAGAAGAAGTGAACTCACCTGCGTGCAGGATGGATTGGCTTCTTGGCTACTGGACATCAGCTCCAGAGGGACGATCACAGGTACAGCCTGGATGGTCACCGGAGCCTTGCCGCCGGCCCCCTTGCAGATGCTGAAGTAAGAAGAGGTCCAGAATCGGCGGCAGAAGACTCCTCAGTCTTCTAAAGGTAGCGCACAGCACTGCAGCTGTGCGCCATTTTCCTCTCAGCACACTTCACACGGCAGTCACTGAGGGTGCAGGGCGCTGGGAGGGGGGCGCCCTGGGAGGCAAATGAATACCTATTTTGGCTAAAAATACCTCACATATAGCCTCCGGAGGCTATATGGAGATATTTAACCCCTGCCAGAATCCGTTAAGAGCGGGAGACGAGGCCGCCCGAAAAAGGGGCGGGGCCTATCTCCTCAGCACACAGCGCCATTTTCCCTCACAGAAAGGCTGGAGGGAAGGCTCCCAGGCTCTCCCCTGCACTGCACTACAGAAACAGGGTTAAAACAGAGAGGGGGGGCACTAATTTGGCGATATGCTTATATATATATTAAGATGCTATAAGGGAAAACACTTATATAAGGTTGTCCCTATATAATTATAGCGTTTTTGGTGTGTGCTGGCAAACTCTCCCTCTGTCTCTCCAAAGGGCTAGTGGGTCCTGTCCTCTATCAGAGCATTCCCTGTGTGTGTGCTGTGTGTCGGTACGTGTGTGTCGACAGGTAGGAGGACGATGTTGGTGAGGAGGCGGAGCAATTGCCTGTAATGGTGATGTCACTCTCTAGGGAGTCGACACCGGAATGGATGGCTTATTTAGGAAATTACGTGATAATGTCAACACGCTGCAAGGTCGGTTGACGACATGAGACGGCCGACAAACAATTAGTACGGTCCAGACGTCTCAAAAACACCGTCAAGGGTTTTTAAAACGCCCGTTTACTTTAGTCGGTCGACACAGACACAGACAGGGACACTGAATCCAGTGTCGACGGTGAATAAACAAACGTATTCCTTATTAGGGCCACACGTTAAAGGCAATGAAGGAGGTGTTACGTATTTCTGATACTACAAGTACCACAAAAGAGGGTATTATGTGGGATGTGAAAAAACTACCATAGTTTTTCCTGAATCAGATAAATTAAATAAAGTGTGTGATGATGCGTGGGTTCCCCCCGATAGAAAATTATGGGCGGTATACCCTTTCCCGCCAGAAGTTAGGGCGCGTTGGGAAACACCCCTTAAGGTGGATAAGGCGCTCACACGCTTATCAAAACAAGTGGCGGTACCGTCTATAGATAGGGCCGTCCTCAAGGACCAGCTGACAAGGCTGGAAAATATAATAAAAAGTATATACACACATACTGGTGTTATACTGCGGCCAGCGATCGCCTCAGCCTGGATGTGCAGAGCTAGGGTGGCTTGGTCGGATTCCCTGACTAAAAATATTGATACCCTTGACAGGGACAGTATTTTATTGACTATAGAGCATTTCTATATATGCGAGATGCACAGAGGGATATTTGCACTCTGGCATCATGAATAAACGCGATGTCCATAACTGCCAGAAGATGTTATGGACACGACAGTGGTCAGGTGATGCAGATTCCAAACGGCACAGTATGGCCGTATAAAGGAAGAGGACTTGTTTGGGGTCGGTCCATCGGACCTGGTGGTCACGGCAACTGCTGGAAAATCCACCGTTTTTTACCCTAAGTCACATCTCTGCAGAAAAAGACACCGTCTTTTCAGCCTCAGTCCTCTCGTCCCTATAAGATCATATCTGCCCAGGGATAGAGGAAAGGGAAGAAGACTGCAACAGGCAGCCTATTCCCAGGAACAGAAGCGTTCCACCGCGTCTGACAAGTTCTCAGCATGGCGCTGAGACCGTACAGGACCCCTGGATCCTACATGTAGTATCCCGGGGGTACAGATGGGAATGTCGAGACGTTTCCCCTTCGCAGGCTCCTGAAGTCTGCTTTACCAAGTCTCCCTCCGACAAGGAGGTAGTATGGGAAAAAATTCACAAGCTGTGTTCCCAGCAGGTGACAATTAAATTACCCCTCCTACTACAGAAAAGGGGTATTATTCCACACTATATTGTGGTACTGAAGCCAGAAGGCTAGGTGAGACTTATTCTAAAAAAATTTTTTTTGAACACTTACAAAGGTTCAAATTAAGATGAAGTCACTCAGAGCAGTGATAACGAACCAGGAAGAAGGGGACTATATAGTGTCCCGGGACATCAGGGATGCTTACCTCTATGTCCCAAATTTGCCCTTCTCACTAAGGGTACCTCAGGTTCGTGGTGCAGAACTGTCACTATCAGTTTCAGACGCTGCCGTTTGGATTGTCCACGGCACCCCGGGGTCTTTACCAAGGTAATGGCCGAATTGATGATTCTTCTTCGAAGAAAAGGCGTCTTAATTATCCCTTACTTGGACGATCTCCTGATAGGGGCATAGTCCAGGGAACAGTTGGAGGTCGGAGTAGCACTATCTCGGATACTGCTACAATCAGCACGGGTGGATTCTAAATATTCCAAAATCGCAGCTGATCCCGACGACACGTCTGCTGTGCCTAGGGATGATTCTGGACACAGTCCAGAAAAAGGTGTTTCTCCCGGAAGAGAAAGCCAGGGAGTTATCCGAGCAAGTCAGGAACCTCCTAAAAACAGTGCATCATTGCACAAGGGTCCTGGTAAAAATGGTGGCTTCCTACGAAGCAATTCCATTCGGCAGATTTCACGTAAGAACTTTTCAGTGGGATCTGCTGGACAAATGGTCCGGATCGCATCTTCAGATGCATCAGCGGATAACCCAATATCCAAGGACAAGGGTGTCTCTCCTGTGGTGGTTATAGAGTGCTCATCTTCTAGAGGGCCGCAGATTCGGCATTCAGGATTGGATGCTGGTAACCACGGAGCCCAGCCTGAGAGGCTGGGGAGCAGTCACACAAGGGAAAAATTTCCAGGGAGTGTGATCAAGTATGGAGACTTTTCTCCACATAAATATACTGGAGCTAAGGGTAAATTTATAATGCTCTAAGCTTAGCAAGACCTCTGCTTCAAGGTCAGCCGGTATTGATCCAGTGGGAAAAACATCACGGCAGTCGCCCACGTAAACAGACAGGGCGACACAAGAAGCAGGAGGGCAATGGCAGAAACTGCAAGGACTTTTCGCTGGGCGGAAAATCATGTGATAACACTGTCAGCAGTTTTTCATCCCGGGAATGGAAACTGGGAAGCAGACTTCCTCAGCACGACCTCCACCCGGGAGAGTGGAAACTTCATTGAGAAGTTTTTTCCACATGATTGTAAACCGTTGGGAAATACCAAAGGTGGACATGATGGCGTCCCGTCTGAACAAAAAACGGGACAGGTATTGCGCCAGGTCAAGGGACCCTCAGGCAATAGATGTGGACGTTCTGGTAACACCGTGGGTGTACCAGTCGGTGTATGTGTTCCCTCCTCTGCTTCTCATACCTAAGGTGCTGAGAATTATAAGACGTAGAGGAGTAAGAACTATACTCATGGCTCCGGATTGGCCAAGAAGGACTTGGTACCCGGAACTTCAAGAGATGCTTACAGAGGTCTTATGGCCTCTGCCGCTAAGAAGGGACTTGCTTCAGCAAGTACCATGTCTGTTCCAAGACTTACCGCAGCTGCGTTTGTCGGCATGGCGATGGAAAGCCGGATCCTAAGGGAAAAAAGGCATTCCGGAAGAGGTCATTCCTACCCTGGTCAAAGCCAGAAAGGAGGTGACCGCACAACATTATCACCACGTGTGGCGAAAATTTGTTGCGTGGTGTGAGGCCAGGAAGGCCCCACAAAGAAATTTCAACTCGGTCGTTTCCTGCATTTCCTGCAAACAGGAGTGTCTATGGGCCTCAAATTGGGGTCCATTAAGGTTCAAATTCGGCCCTGTAAATTTTCTTCCAGAAAGAATTGGCTTCAGTTCCTGAAGTCCAGAAGTTTGTCAAGGGAGTATTGCATATACAAACCCCTTTTTTGTGCCTCCAGTGGCACTGTGGGATCTCAACGTAGTTCTGGGATTTCTCAAATCACATTGGTTTAAAACCAGTCAAATATGTGGATTTGCAGCATCTCACATAAAAAGTGACCATGCTCTTGGCCCTGGCCTGGACCAGGCGAGTGTCAAATTGGTGGTTTTTTCTCAAAAAAGCCCATATCTGTTTGTCCATTCGGACAGGGCAGAGCTGCGGACTCGTCCCCAGTTCTCTCCCTAAGGTGGTGTCAGTGTTTCACCTGAACCAGCTTATTGTGGTGCCTTGCACCTACTAGGGACTTGGAGGACTCCAAGTTGCTAGAAGTTGTCAGGGCCCTGAAAATATATTCCAGGACAGCTGGAGTCAGAAAATCTGACTCGCTGTTTATACTGTATGCACCCAACAAGTTGGGTGCGCCTGCTTCTAAGCAGTCGATTGCTCGTTGGATTTGTAACACAATTCAACTTGCACATTCTGAGGCAGGCCTGCCACAGTCTAAATCGGTTAAGGCCCATTCCACAAGGAAGGTGGGCTCATCTTGGGCGGCTGCCCGAGAGGTCTCGGCATTACAACTCTGCCGAGCAGCTACGTGGTCAGGGGAGAACACGTTTGTAAAATTCTACAAATTTGATATCCTGGCAAAAGAGGACCTGGAGTTCTCTCATTCGGTGCTGCAGAGTCATCCGCACTCTCCCGCCCGTTTGGGAGCTTTGGTATAATCCCCATGGTCCTTTCAGGAACCCCAGCATCCACTAGGACGATAGAGAAAATAAGAATTTACTTACCGATAATTCTATTTCTCGGAGTCCGTAGTGGATGCTGGGCGCCCATCCCAAGTGCGGATTATCTGCAATACTTGTACATAGTTACAAAAATCGGGTTATTATTGTTGAGCCATCTTTTCAGAGGCTCCGCTGTTATCATACTGTTAACTGGGTTTAGATCACAAGTTGTACGGTGTGATTGGTGTGGCTGGTATGAGTCTTACCCGGGATTCAAAATTCCTCCCTTATTGTGTACGCTCGTCCGGGCACAGTACCTAACTGGCTTGGAGGAGGGTCATAGGGGGAGGAGCCAGTGCACACCACCTGATCCTAAAGCTTTACTTTTTGTGCCCTGTCTCCTGCGGAGCCGCTATTCCCCATGGTCCTTTCAGGAACCCCAGCATCCACTACGGACTCCGAGAAATAGAATTATCGGTAAGTAAATTCTTATTTTTACACATTACAGCAGACAGTGCCCCCGTTTTTACACATTACGGCCGACATCGTCCCCCTTTTTACACATTACGGCAGACATCGTCCCCCTTTTTACACATTACGGCAGACATCGTCCCCCTTTTTACACATTACGGCAGACATCGTCCCCCTTTTTACACATTATGGCAGACAGCGTGCCCTTTTTTTTTTTTACACATTACGGCAGATAGCGGCCCCTTTTTACACATTACAGCAGACAGCGCCCCCGTTTTTACACATTACGGCAGACATCGTCCCCCTTTTTACACATTACGGCAGACATCGTCCCCCTTTTTACACATTACGGCGGACATCGTCCCCCTTTTTACACATTACGGCAGACATCGTCCCCCTTTTTACACATTACGGCAGACATTGTCCCCCTTTTTACACATTACGGCAGACATCGTCCCCCTTTTTACACATTGCGGCGGACATCGTCCCCCCTTTTTACACATTACAGCAGACAGTGCCCCCGTTTTTACACATTACGGCAGACATCGTCCCCCTTTTTACACATTACGGCAGACATCGTCCCCCTTTTTACACATTACGGCAGACATCGTCCCCCTTTTTACACATTACGGCAGACATCGTCCCCCTTTTTACACATTACGGCAGACATCGTCCCCCTTTTTACACATTATGGCGGACAGTGCCCCCGTTTTTACACATTACGGCAGACATCGTCCCCCTTTTTACACATTACGGCAGACATCGTCCCCTTTTTACACATTACGGCAGACAGTGCCCCCGATTTTACACATTACGGCAGACATCGTCCCCCTTTTTACACATTACGGCAGACATCGTCCCCCTTTTTACACATTACGGCGGACATCGTCCCCCTTTTTACACATTACGGCGGACATCGTCCCCCTTTTTACACATTACTGCGGACATCGTCCCCCTTTTTACACATTACAGCAGACAGTGCCCCCGTTTTTACACATTACGGCAGACATTGTCCCCCTTTTTACACATTACAGCAGATAGTGCCCCCGTTTTTACACATTACGGCAGACATCGTCCCCCTTTTTACACATTACGGCAGACATCGTCCCCCTTTTCTTTTTCATCCACTAGGGGTCACTGGAGTACTCTTGGGATATGGACGGCTTCCGCAGGAAGTAGGCACTGAATAAATTAATTTTGGGACTATACCTCCCCTCCATAGCCCTGAGTACCTCAGTGTTTTTTCTGTGCTCGACACAGTTAGTAGGCTTGTGGCTTTGCTGCCACAGAGGTCCACATTTCATTGGATTTTTTTTTTTTTTCTAAGTTTTTTCTTTTTTCAACGATTTTCAACATCCCTTCCCCCCCTTCCAATAGGTGGGTCCGGGATAAGTGAAGGCTGCTTTAGCAGCTGTGGGTGTCGGACCTCTCAAAAAAAGAGCTCCCTCACTACCACCTGCAGGACTAAGACCTGCAGTAAAGGCTGGACGGAACTTACAGAGAAGGCCCGTCATAGCCCTCACCACAGGGTCCAGGTATGTTGAACGGGGCGGTCAGCTCACGCTGCCGCCCCACTGTGTGGGACACTGTGTGTGTGTGTGTGTGTGTGTGTGGCCCAGGCCCTCGATGCCGCTTCGGGCTCCCTCTCCACCATAGCCCGGCTCCGTGTATAGAGAATGGTATACGGAGCATGGGGGGACACACAAATGAGAGTCAAAAGGCAGGTTTCTTAGCCTAGTGAGTAACTTTGCTGCCACAGTGATGTTCCCTGCACACAGAAATGTCAGGGTCCCTGGATAAAATCTCATGATTAAACTCTTATTGATAAGGGAATACAGCAGAGCTGCATATGTTTTACAAAAGGCTATGAAGTCCTGGTTAAAGCAAGATTAACCATGTTTCCTGTTGTATTTCCAGAAATTCCTGTGTTACATCTCTCCTCCATTGAAGGCGCAGGGGTGTTAAGGGGAATTTGGGAGCAGGCATATGGCTGGCGTGCACTGCACTTGGCCAGATATAATAGAGACACCTTAGTGCTATTTACTGAGTCGTGCAAGTTGTCGGTCTTTGTTTTTGTTTTGGTTGTATTGTCTGTCTGCATAAGTAAGACACCAGCAATTACTAATAAGCAGTTTCCCTGCCATGTCTAAAACATGGATATACATAATTATTTATATCATAACTGTTTATAATGATATTATCCTAAACACTGCAAATCTGATTCATGGTTGTGGCAGCCAAATACTGGTTTTGTTCATTTGTTGTAAAGTAAGTATATTATAACAATTGTAAAGCACATGGTGCTTATAAATCAGTATCTGTGGAGCCGTGTGAGTTCACTCACCTGCAGCAGCTTTGGCTTAAATCACTTGGCCACACCACACTGGATACGCCCAATCTCTTCTGATTTTGGAAGCTAAGCAGTGTTGGGCCTGATTAGCCACCTGGGAGTACAAGGTGCTGTAGGTATTTTTAATCTACAGCCACACCACACTGGGTACGCCCTAACTCATCTGAGCTTGGAAGCTAAGCAGGGTTGCATACTGTTTTACCATCTGGGAAACTGGTGATCCAACTAGATTGCATACTAATACATGCTAGTTTAAACTGTTAAAAATAGCTCAGTTTGGGCTTACACTATCAATATAAACCTACTATAGGTTTTACAGTCAGGATAGCTCTCCAGAGCGCGCTCCCGGCGCCGGCCACTAGAAGGGCCCATTAACTAAGCTGTGGTCAAGCAGCAGTCATCTCAGGTTTTAAGCCCGTGAGAGGTCACATTTAGTTCAGACTTGTAAAAATGTGTTATACCTGTGTACAGGATATGTGTATAGGGGATCTACAGCCACACCACACTGGATACGCCCAATCTCAACTGATTTTGGAAGCTAAGCAGTGTTGGGCCTGGTTAGTACCTGAATGGGAGACCACCTGGGAATACAAGGTGCTGTAGATACTATGTGTGTATATATATATATATGTATATATATATATATATATATATATATATATATATATATATATATATATTTATTAAAGTCTGAACATGTGTGAATATACATTGTTGTATATATGTATATATAATATGCTGACATTAAAAGTCTATTTTGCAGTAAGCAAGAATAATTGATCAGCACTCAGTGCTTATTAACACTATCTGTTGAGCACTGCAGACATGGCCACACCACAGCAGTTTTGCTTATTGTTTTTACAGGTGGCTCGGTAGCCAAGTGGTTAGGCTTTCCGGCCACAGTGAACATTGTGTTTGCATGAACACTGGTTCAGATCCTGGTTTAACAGGTGTTTTAAAAGTAGGACAATTTTTTTCTTTTAATGTTACTTCCTGGTTCTTTCTCGGAAGTTGCTGCCCTACAACACTTAGACTCTGGAGGAGCGGGGTGTTGTTAGGAGTTTAATTTATTAATTGTTTTTGTACAGCATGACTCTACAGGAAGATTCACTATTGCTGGTAACCACATGCACGGTAATGCAGGTTTATACACACGTTATTTCCGTGGTGTACTTACTGGTTGGAGTACATGATCTCTTGCACTTACATGTGCAGCAGAGTACTGCAATGGATGCATGCTGGGCCCATAACCCAGAGGTAGGCAGATTGAAACTATCCTCTGCTATATGCATTTATGCATAATCAAACAAGCAGCTTCGCTGCAAAGTCGGTCACACAGTGTGTCGGACAAATACGAATCTGGGCCAGTGGCGCAATGTATATCGCATCTGACTATGCATAACAAGATTGTAGGTTCGTCTCCGACCTGGCTTGTTTAAATTGCCGTGATCATATAGTGGTTAGTACTCTGTGTAAAGACTGCACAGACAGTTTCAGTTAGATTGTTGCGGTCGATTGCCACCAGCCCTCATAGCACCAAGCCAGTACGTCAGGTTCTCAGCGAAGGCTGAACAATTTCCAATCAGAGACAATTGCATTTATTGGGGGTTTTACTACATATCGGAGTATACCCTACACAGCAGTAGGGCTGTTGCTTCGCCCTGCTTTGGTAAGGGTTTGAGGTAACAAGGCTGTAGTGGCAGGGCATTCCGGTTCAGGTTTGCCCTAAATAAAGACCACCTTACACTTCTTGCTGCCTACAGCTTCTTTGGACGTTGGCAGTTGGTTCTTGCGTTCTAGCTTCGCTAGTAGCGCATAACGTCCACTTTGGCTACGTTCCTAACAGGCGGAGTCGGATTCCAAACGAGATAGATCGCAGACCAAGTGGGGAGGAAAATCTGATTTCCTACCATTGTCTACGCGAATTTCTGGATGATTCCGTCTCAACGACTTCAAATCCTAAGTATGATTCTCAATACGGTAAATCAAAGAATTTACATACCCGAACAGAAAGTACAGGTCATTCGTCATCTGGTACAATTAGTGCTCAAGCCACGCACAGTCTCGGTCACTTGGGCATTCGCCTATTAGACAATGGTGGCGGCTTTCGAAGCGCTTCAGTTCGGAGGACTTCACTCTCGTCCTTTTCAATTGGATGTGTTCGCACAGTGGTCGGGCTCGCATCTGCAGATTTACTGCAGAAGTGAGGTTGTCTCCAAGGACCAGAGAGTCTCTACTCTGGTGGCTCAAAGTACAGAATCTAACCGCAGGGAAACGGTTCGGTGCCTGGAATTGGATAATTCTCACGGCGGACGCAAGTCTCAGAGATTGGGGAGCTGTAGTTCAAAATTATCAGCTCCATGGTCTCTGGGCGGATCACGAAAGATTGCTGCCTATAAATGTCCTGGAACTCCGGGCAATTTACAATGCGCTACTATAAGTAGTGCACGGGCTGCAGGCTCAGGCTGTTCAGGTGCAGTCAGACAATGCGACAGCAGTCGCATACATCAACAAACAAGGAGAAACGAAAAACCGGAGGGCAATGCGGGAGGTACAGATGTGTCCACATGCTGCTCCAGAAGTGGAGTTACCCGCAGGTGGACCTGATGGCATCTCGCCGCAATCATCAAACGCCCCAGGTCGTGTCCAGAACGAGAGATCCAAAGGCAGTGGCGGTGGATGCTCTCTCAATCGCGTGGCCATACAGTCTCGTGTATCTATTTCCACCGTTTCCGCTGCTCCCTCTGTGGCTAAAACGGATCAAAGGAGAGTCCGTCACAGTTATACTAGTGACGCCTCTTTGGCCTCCGGAGAGCTTGGTTCTCGGATCTCCGCGGTCTACTCGCAGTCTGTCTTTGGCCGCTCCCACTACGTTCGGACCTGTTACAGCAGGGTCCATTCCTCTTACCCGATTTAGCGCAGCCACGTTTGACGGGGTGGCTGTTGAGACAGCCCTCTTAAGAAGAGAGGGCATTCCAGAATCGGTTATTCCAACCATGTTACGAGCTAGGAAGCCGGTTACGGCAGCTCATTATTACAGAATTTGGCGTGCCTATGTAGGTTGGTGTGAAGCTCTGAAGTTTCCGACATCATCTTTTAAGTTATCCCGTCTTTTTTGTTATTTCTACAGATGGGGTTAGATGGAGGTCTGAGTTTATCCACACTAAAGGTGCAGATATCGGCGGCGTCCATTTATTTTCATAGTAGATTGGCCCTATTGCCGTCGGTTCACACCTTTTAGGCAGGGTGTCCTCAGAGTTCAGACTCCATTCACTCTACCTACTGCGCTATAAGACTTGAATCTGGTTTTTAGATTTCTTAGTCTTTTTATTATGAACCCTTACAACAAGTGGATATTAAATTTCTCACTTGGGGGAAACAATGTTTCTTTTAGCCTTAGCGTCAGCAAGGCGTGTTTCAGTTTGGGTACTTTGTCATGCAAACCACCGTATTTAGGTTTCATGATGACAGAGCGCAATTCCGAGCAAATTCTGCTTTTCTGCCAAAAGTAGTGTCATCTTTTCACATCAATCAACCAATAGTAGTTCCTATGTTAACAGGAGACTCTGGTAGGTGGATGTGGTATGCGCATTACGCATTTATGTATCCCGAACGTCGACCGTTTGTAAGACGGATACGTTGTTTACTCTCTATGATGCTGCCAAGATGGGTTGGCCAGCTTCTAGGCAGACCTTATCCAGTTGGATTAAAGTGACCATACGTCAGGCTTACCTTCATGCTAGGTTACAGCCACCTACATCGATAACAGCTCATTCCACACGTGCTGTGAGAACATCATGGTCAGCGAGTCGTGGAGCTTCTACGACACAGCGTTGCCGGGCGGCTACATGGTCTTCGGTGCACACGTTTGTGCGCCTCTACAAGTTTGATACGTTTGCGGCATCAGCATCTAGCTTTGGCCGTTTAGTGTTACAGGTGCCAAACAGCTCTCCCGCCACGGAGGAGACTTTGGTACATCCCAAGAGTACTCCAGTGACCCCTAGTGGATGAAAAAGAAAATAGGATTTTGGTACTTACCAGGTAAATCCTTTTCTTTGAATCCATAGGGGGCACTGGACGCCCACCCAGAGCAGTTTACCCGGTTTGGGGTAGGTTCAGTAGATCTTATGGTAACACACTTTCACCGACTGGTTCAGATTAACAAGTTATGGTGTCAACTGTTTAGTTGTCAGTAATGTTGGGTTAACTTTATTGTTGTCCGTTATGTTATATGTAATGCTCAATTGTCAACCTCTCTATCGCTCCTGTTCGGCTCAGTAAAAAACACTGAGGTACTCAGGGATATGGAGGGGAGGTATAGTCCCAAAATTAATTTATTCAGTGCCTACTTCCTGCGGAAGCCGTCCATATCCCAAGAGTACTCCAGTGCCCCCTATGGATTCAAAGAAAAGGATTTACCTGGTAAGTACCAAAATCCTATTTTTACACATTACGGCAGACATCGTCCCCCTTTTTACACATTACGGCAGACATCGTCCCCCTTTTTACACATTATGGCAGACATCGTCCCCCTTTTTACACATTACGGCAGACAGCGTCCCACTTATTTACATATTATGGCAGACAGTCCCTTCCCCCCTCCCCTCTCCCCTAAACCCATATTGCAGATTTTAACTCCGCGGCCTCCCTACCCCTAAACCTATATGGCAGCTGAAGCGCTAATACAGGGGCTGGCTGGACAGGGGGTTTACCTGTTTGTCACAGTGGCAGACGATCCCCACTGTCCGATGGTCCGTGCTGCTGCTGCTGCCGCCTAGAGTCGCTGCTGATGTGGCCTCTCCTGCTCGCTGGCCGCCGCTTCTTCTCTTCACTCAGCCGCCGCTCCTGCTCACTGCAGTGCCCGTGCCGCCCAGCGCGCGCATGGTAACAGAGGAAATCCCGGTCAGCTGACCCTGTGACGTGACCGGGATTTCCTCAGCGGCGCCGCGTCTGAGAGCAGTGCAATGACAAGCGGCCTGTCGGGCCGCTTGTCATTGCACTCTGGTGGGGTACAGCGGGCCAGGCACGATCGGTCTGCGGGCCGCATCCGGCCCGCGGGCCGCATGTTGCCCACCCCTAGGTTAATCCCTGTGTGTGTGGGGTGTCGGTACGTGTGTCGACATGTCTGAGGCGGAAGGCTTCTCCAAGGAGGAGGTGGAGCAAATGAGTGGTGTGTCCCCGTCGGTTGTGCCGACTCCGAATTGGATGGACATGTGGCATATGTTGAATGCAAGTGTGGCATCTTTACATAAAAGGCTTGATAAGGCTGAATTAGGGGGGACATCAGGGGGTCAATCCTCGGATTGGACCGACTCACAGGGCCCGTCGGGGTTTCAAAAGCGTCCCTTAACACAAGACACTACTACCGACACGGATTCTGATTCCAGTGTCGACTACGACGAAGTAAAATTGCACCCTAGGGTGACTAAAACCATTAAGTGTATGATTGTGGCTATAAGGGATGTGTTGCATATTGAGGATGAACCCTCGGTCCCCGACACAAGGGTACACATGTTTAAGGAAAAGAAACAGATTATTAACTTTCCCACATCTCATGAATTAAATGATTTCTTTGGAAAAGCTTGGGAGACTCCGGAAAAGAGACCGCAGATCCCCAAAATAATTTATATGGCATACCCCTTCCCTAAGCAGGACAGGGAGATTTGGGAATCACCCCCCACTGTGGACAAGGCCCTGACGCGCTTGTCCAAGAAAGTGGCGCTACCGTCTCCTGACACAGCGGCCCTTAAGGACCATGCAGATCGCAGGCAAGAAACTACCTTAAAGTGTATTTATTCTCATACGGGTGCTGTGCTAAGACCGACAATTGCGTCGGCATGGGTGTGTTGCGCAATTGCAGCTTGGACAGATGAGCTGACAGATCAATTTGATAATATGGATAAGGATACTATATTCTTAACTCTAGCCCATATAAAAGACGCAGTCTTATTTATGAGGGATGCTCAAAGGGACATTGGATTGCTGGCTTCTAGGGCCAATGCCATGTCTATCTCAGCGAGAAGATCCTTATGGACTCGCCAATGGACGGGTGATGCGGATTCCAAAAAACATATGAAAGTACTACCCTATAAGGGTGATGTATTGTTTGGGGATGGGCTGACGGACCTGGTTTCCACAGCTACAGCAGGTAAATCAAATTTTTGACCATATATTCCCCAACAGCAAAAGAAAGTGACACCCTATCAGATGCAGTCCTTTCGGTCGCACAAGTCCAGAAGAGGTCGGGGATCATCTTTCCTCGCCAGAGGTAAGGGCAGAGGCAAAAGAGCACCTGCTTCGGCAGGTGCCCAGGAACAAAAGTACTCCCCGGCTGCTCCAAAACCCACAGCATGACGCTGGGGCTCCCCTGAGGGAGTCCGCACCTGTGGGGGCACGTCTTCAACTTTTCAGTCAGGCCTGGGTCAGTTCGGATCTGAATCCCTGGGTGTTGGAAATAGTTTCCAGGGTTACAAATTGGAATTCGAGGAGGTGCCCCCGCGCCGATTTTTCAAATTGGCCCTACCAGCTTCCACATCGGACAGGGATATAGTGTTAGCTGCAATTCAAACGCTGTGTATACAGCAAGTGATAATCAAGGTTCCCCTGCACCAGCAGGGAAGAGGTTACTATTCAACCCTATTTGTGGTACCGAAACCGGACGGTTCGGTCAGACCTATTTTGAATCTGAAATCCCTAAACCTGTACATAAAAAGATTCAAATTCAAAATGGAATCTCTCAGAGCGATAATAGCCAACATGGTGGAGGGGGAGTTTATGGTGTCTCTTGACATAAAGGATGCGTACCTTCATGTCCCCATATATGCCCCCCATCAGGAATACCTGAGATTCGCTGTACAGGATTGTCATTACCAATTTCAGACGTTGCCGTTTGGACTCTCCACGGCCCCGAGGATTTTCACCAAGATAATGGCGGAAATGATGGTGCTCCTGCGCAAACATGGAGTCACAATTATCCCATACTTGGACGATCTCCTGATAAAAGCGAGATCAAGGGAGAAATTGCTGAGCAGTGTGGCGCTCTCTCTGAGTGTGCTCCAGCAACACGGTTGGATTCTAAATCTACCGAAGTCACAGTTGATTCCGACAACTCGACTACCGTTCCTAGGTATGATACTGGATACGGAACAAATGAAGGTCTTCCTCCCAATAGAGTAAGGACATCCAGGACATGGTCAGAGACCTGCTAAAACCGAAAAGGGTGTCAGTTCACCAATGCACTCGAGTTCTGGGGAAAATGGTGGCGGCCTACGAGGTCATTCTCTTCGGAAGGTTCCATGCAAGGACTTTTCAATGGTATCTTCTGGACAAGTGGTCCGGGTCCCATCTGCACTTACATCGGAAAATAACTCTGTCCCCAGGGGCCAGAGTGTCCCTCCTGTGGTGGTTGCAAAGTGCTCACCTCCTGGAGGGTCGCAGGTTCGGAATTCAGGATTGGATCCTGGTTACCACGGACGCGAGCCTCCGAGGATGGGGAGCGGTCACGCAGGGAAAGAATTTTCAGGGTCTTTGGTCAGACTAGGAGTCCTGTCTACACATCAATGTGTTGGAACTCAGGGCCATTTACAACGGCCTTCGACAAGCGGAGAGTCTTCTTCGAAACCTACCGGTTCTGATTCAATCAGACAATGTCACAGCAGTGGCTCATGTGAACTGCCAAGGCGGGACAAGAAGCAGAGTCGCGATGGCGGAAGCCACAAGGATCCTTCGCTGGGCGGAAAATCATGTAAGCGCTCTGTCGGCTGTCTTCATTCCGGGAGTGGACATCTTGGAAGCAGACTTCCTCAGCAGACACGATCTCCATCCAGGAGAGTGGGGACTTCATCAAGAAGTCTTTGCAGACGTAACGCGTCTTTGGGGAACTCCTCAAATAGACATGATGGCGTCACGCCTCAACAAAAAGCTTCGGAGGTACTGTGCCAGGTCTCGGGACCCTCAGGCAGTAGCAGTAGACGCTCTGGTAACACCGTGGGTGTTCAAATCGGTCTACGTGTTTCCTCCTCTTCCTCTCATCACAAAAGTGTTGAGGATCATAAGATGAAGAAGAGTACAGACGATACTCGTTGTCCCAGACTGGCCTCGAAGGGCCTGGTACTCGGATCTACAAGAGATGCTCACAGGAGACCCCTGGCCTCTTCCTCTGAGGGAAGACCTGTTGCAACAGGGGCCCTGTGTATTTCAAGACTTACCGCGGTTACGTTTGACGGCATGGCGGTTGAACGCCGAATCCTAGCGAAAAAGGGGATTCTGGAAGAGGTCATCCCTACTTTAATAAAGGCTAGGAAGGAGGTGACGGTAAAACATTATCACCGTATCTGGCGAAAGTATGTGTCTTGGTGTGAGACCAAGAATGCACCTACGGAAGATTTTCATCTGGGTCGTTTTCTCCACTTCCTACAGACAGGAGTGGATATGGGCCTGAAATTAGGCTCTGTTAAGGTATAGATTTCGGCCCTCTCGATTTTCTTTCAGAAGGAATTGGCTTCTCTTCCAGAAGTCCAGACGTTTGTAAAGGGAGTGCTGCACATCCAGCCCCCTTTTGTGCCTCCAGTGGCACCATGGGACCTGAACGTAGTGTTGCAGTTCCTAAAATCACACTGGTTTGAACCGCTTAACAAGGTTGAGTTGAAATTTCTTACCTGGAAGGTGGTCATGTTGTTGGCCTCAGCATCAGCAAGGCGAGTGTCAGAATTGGCGGCTCTATCACACAAGAGCCCCTACTTGATTTTTCATGTGGATCGAGCTAAATTGAGGACACGTCCGCAATTTTTACCTAAAGTGGTTTCTTAATAAGATTGGCGCACCTGCTTCGAAGCAGACTATTGCTCGCTGGATCTGTAATACGATTCAGCAGGCTCACTCTACGGCTGGATTGCTGGTACCAAATTCGGTTAAGGCCCATTCCACTAGGAAGGTGGGCTCTTCTTGGGCGGCTGCCCGAGGTGTCTCGGCATTACAACTTTGCCGAGCGGCGACTTGGTCGGGGTAAAACACTTTTGCTAAATTCTACAAGTTTGATACCCTGGCTGATGAGGACCTAGCATTTGCTCAGTCGGTGCTGCAGAGTCATACGCACTCTCCCGCCCGATTGGATGCTTTTGTATAAACCCCATGGTCCTTACGGAGTCCCCAGCATCCTCTAGGACGTAAGAGAAAATAAGATTTTAAACCTACCGGTAAATCTATTTCTCCTAGTCCGTAGAGGATGCTGGGCGCCCGTCCCAGCGCAGAAACTCTGCAAGACTTGTATATAGTTGTTGCTTACTTAAGGGTTATGTTACAGTTGAAATCGGTCTTGAACCGTTACTGTTGTTGTTCATACAGTTAACTGGTTATGTATGTTACAGGTTACATGGTATGATTGGTGTGGGCTGGTATGAATCTTGCCCTTGGATTGCTAAATCCTGCCTTGTATTGTCCATCTCCTCTGGGTACAGTTCTCTAACTGAGGTCTGGAGGAGGGGCATAGAGGGAGGAGCCAGTGCACACCCATAGTCAAAGTTCTTTTTAGGTGCCCTATCTCCTGCGGAGCCCGTCTATACCCCATGGTCCTTACGGAGTCCCCAGCATCCTCTACGGACTAGGAGAAATAGATTTACCGGTAGGTTTAAAATCTTATTTTTCCTGGAAAACACTAATATATCTCTTCTTTTGCAGATACAGCTGCATACAGAATATAGGCATGCCACATATTTTAATCAGCAAAGTCTGCTTGTTCACCTTATTCATGTAGTGATCCAAATAAGGCACATTTTCGGGGGGGAAAATACTCTTGGTGCTGGCCAAGTTGCATGGGAGCTGGCGGCTCTCATGCGCCCTGTGTGCGCCGCGACTCATTACCTATGGAGGCTAGATGAGGAAGGACTCATCTATACCATTATCAAATAAGATCTCTTATCTTCATTTCTGCAGAGGGGTACACTTATATTCCACAGGGAATAACATCGGGGTGTAGAGTTGGCTCTTGATCCGAGGCACCAACATGCTAAAAACTTTGACTGTTCCCAGGATGCACCGCACCTCCTCTATATAACCCTCCTCCATGCACAGGAGCTCAGTTTTAAAGTTGGTTCCTGTATAGCAGGTCACTAACAGGCGTTAGACAGCCCTGAAGAATTGAAGAAGAAAGCTTTTTGAAGACTGAGCAGCAGCACTTTTATGTCCTTAGGACATGCTGTGCTGCGGCTCCATCACCTCCCCTCTGTGGCGCTGTATACTCACGCGGCCTAGTTCCCAGGAACTTACAGCGGAGACGCACCGGTATCTTGGCACACCGCCGCTGCTCATCTACAGGATTGCTTGGCTGCAGGATATGGGGAGGAGGTAAGAGGGTCCCCCAGGTGGGACCCGCCTGGTTGAAATAACGATCCCGGAGACGGACCGCACGGCTGGCGTGGACACTGTATGGCACAGGGACCCCACTATATCCACCAGGGCTATAGGAGCACAGGTTACTTTTTATACAGGCTCTGTTTATACCGGTAGTGAAGTCCAGCAAAAGGGGGATAGAGCGCTAACATGTAGCCCCTCCCCTCAGCTGCGGGCGCCATCTCCCACAGATGTTCCCGCCCTGGAGCTGCTTTCACTTTCTCCCTCAACTCCCTGCTAAGACCAGGCGCAATTTCTACTTCAGGGCTGCTCTCCACGGGATTGCTGGGTGCGGTCTCCTCTGTATAGCTGCCTGTCACAGCGCCATGCTTATACAGACACTTGAGTATTCTACATGTCATATAGACAGAGTTAGTTAAGAAAAAAGTGTGCTTCTAACAGAATAGGTGGTACAATTACTATGTGATATACATCCAGTATTGCTGTGCATTGTTATATCTCTCTGCATATATGTAAATTGCCTGTCCAGTGCAGTATATATGTATGTATGTATGTATATGTGTGTGTGTGTGTGTGTGTGTGTGTGTATATATATATATATATATATGTGTGTGTGTGTTGTGTGTGTGCGCAGTCTATACGTCTCAATGTTTTTTTCTGTGTATTTCAGTCACCCTATACCGATTAATTTCTCGGTTTGTGTCCTGTTTTTTATTAGCACATGAATCAGGGGATTACAGTATTCCTATTGTTTGGCTATATTGTACTGTGTGCCCCACGGTTACATTCCTCATAATGTCTGCCACACAGGGCGGGAATTCTGCGGACGCTCCTGCATCCGGCAGTGCTGCTCCCTCGGATTTACCCGGGGAAGGGAGGGGGGACCTGCTGCTGGTCCTGTGGCCAACCAAGAGCCACCCTGGGCTGCCTTCTCTTGTATGTTAAATACATTGGTAACACGTCTTACACCCCCTGTGGGACTACCTGTGCCATTGCAGCCACAACTTGTCCCTGCAGCTGATCCACCTTGGGCGGACACACTATCTAACCAGATACAGATTTTGAATAAATCCTTGGTTAAACAGAAGTCTACACCTCAGCCTTCTGGGGTTAAGGGGCCCTCTAAGCGTGTGGGTTCCTCCTCTCAATCCACTCATGTTTCAGATACTTCTGATGAAGATGGGGCCTATACTGATCCGACTGATTTTGACTCAGCGGCTTCTGATGGGGAGCATGTACCTCAGGTTGATGTCCCTGAATTAGTGGAAGCTATCAAAATGGTTCTCCAGATTGATGATGAAGCTGATCCCACTACTGTTTCAAAAAAGCCTGATAAATTCAAGCGTCAGAAAGTGGCAAAAGTAATTTTTCCTCACTCTGACCCTTTCATTGACATACGTCAAGAGGCTTGGGTCTCCCCAGGAAAGAAGTTAGCCCTATCCAAGAAGATGTTGGCTCGTTTTCCTATCCCTGCGGAGTTGACTAACAAGTGGGAAACTCAAAGAATAAATAAAACAGTGAGACCGCGCTACTACTTTGACAACAGATTTATATATCAAAAATATGAGCAATACAACATTAATACACGTAAACCGTCCGGTTATGAATAATACATAATTTAAAAATTAGAAATTAAAAATTAAGACTATCTATAGCTGACTGTGAGCCATTCTCCAAACAACCAAAGTTTAGACACAAATTAATGTTTATATATTCCTGTGTCTCCCAACACAACCTTAATTGTCAGATCTCAGTCTTATTCACTCTCAACTCGTAGTTGTTCCAACTTGAATTCCATGTGCAGAGATTAATGAATGGAGTTTTAGTACAGCATGCAGTTATTTCCACAACGGTTAGTAGTTCAGACACATATGAAAAGCAGCATAGGATCATTAATTGTATACCATGCGATATACTTGCTTTACATACCTCACCCCCATAGCTGTGAGGGTAATGAAGACTGGAAACTATTCTCCAGAGTACCAAGCAGGGAATGCACTCCTATTTATTCTCCCCTTAGCACTGGGGTAAGGATATGAAGCAGCCGGCCGGCTCAAAGTGATGTGTCACCTGCAGGTAAATACAGCAGACTGCGACAATAATGTCCCGTCCTTACTGTCGCAGTCTGCTGTATTTACCTGCAGGTGACACATCACTTTGAGCCGGCCGGCTGCTTCATATCCTTACCCCAGTGCTAAGGGGAGAATAAATAGGAGTGCATTCCCTGCTTGGGACTCTGGAGAAAAGTTGCCAGTCCTCATTACCCTCACAGCTATGGGGGTGAGGTATGTAAAGCAAGTATATCGCATGGTATACAATTAATGATCCTATGCTGCTTTTCATATGTGTCTGAACTACTAACCGTTGTGGAAATAACTGCATGCTGTACTAAAACTCCATTCATTAATCTCTGCACATGGAATTCAAGTTGGAACAACTACGAGTTGAGAGTGAATAAGACTGAGATCTGACAATTAAGGTTGTGTTGGGAGACACAGGAATATATAAACATTAATTTGTGTCTAAACTTTGGTTGTTTGGAGAATGGCTCACAGTCAGCTATAGATAGTCTTAATTTTTAATTTCTAATTTTTAAATTATGTATTATTCATAACCGGCCAGTTTACTTGTATTAATGTTGTATTGCTCATATTTTTGATATATAAATCGGTTGTCAAAGTAGTAGCGCGGTCTCACTGTTTTATTTATTCTTTGTCTATTTCTGAGGATTTGGGATTAAGTCCTCGGGACCAGCTGCTATTACTTTGATTAATGACGGCGCCAGGTGTATATTTGTAGTTTTTTGTTTTTTTTTTAAGTGGGAAACTCCACCACCGGTCGACTCTCATGTCGCCCGGATTGTGGTTTCCTCTTCTCTGCCTGTCACCACTGTCGCCTCCCTGAAGGAACCGACAGATAAGTGTGTGAAGGGATGCCTGAAGTGTATTTATTCCTTAACTGGGGCAATTCACAGGCCCACTACTGCGGCCTCCTGGGCTGCAAAAGCTATTGATGCGTGGGTCCAGGTATTGAAAGAGGAGCTACCTCAGGATATTTCTGACATTGACAAACCGTGTCTGTCTCATATTACCCATTATATTGAAGAGGCGTCCTCTGAGGCAGGTATTGTGGCGTTCAAAGCGTCCACTACGTCTATTTTGGCTCGCCGGATTCTATGGTTGCGGTCCCGAAAGGTGGACCTAGACTCCAAGAAGACACTGGAGGTACTCCCTTTTAAGGGTGACATCCTATTTGGAGAAGATCCTAATAAGATCGTGACTGACTTAGCCTCTGCTAAGTCTGCGTGCCTTCCTAATACTACTCCTTCTGCTCCGAAAGCTTAAAGTACTACTTTTCATTCCTTTTGGACTTCAGGTAAATCAAAGGGTCATGGGTACTGGAGCAAGCCTCGTACTTCCAAGGCTGGTAAGCCCAAGTCTAAACACTCCTGGGCCGCCCGTCAGCCTGCTTCCAAACAGGACAAGCCTGGAGCATGAAAGGGCGGGCCCCTACTGGGGGACCCCAGGGTGGGAGGCAGACTTCTGCAGTTCACCCAGATCTTGTTAAGGACCACTTTAGACGCGTGGGTGCAGGAAGTTGTCTCTCATGGGTACGCTGTCTCTTTCAAGAGACGTCCCCCTCGCCGATTCTGCGCAACGGTCATACCATTGGACCCGTTGAAGGCGCAAGCTCTGCACTTGGTTGTCCAATCCCTCCTAGAGACAGGAGTGGTGGTGCCGGTGTTTCTGTCTCAAAAAGGGAAGGGCTACTACTTGACCCTGTTTCTAGTACCGAAACCCAATGGGTCTTTCCGGCCTATTCTCAACCTCAAGTCACTGAACAAGTTTGTGAGAGTTTCCAAGTTCCGTATGGAAACACTGCGCTCCATTGTACTGGCCATGGAACCTGGGGAGTACATGGTATCCCTGGATATACAGGATACTTACCTGCATATTCCTATTGCCATTTCACATCAGCAATATCTGCGTTTTGCTATTGGAAACCTCCATTATCAAATCAGGGCTCTACCGTTTGGACTGACCA
The DNA here is from genome assembly GCF_028390025.1 of Pseudophryne corroboree. Taxonomy (NCBI): domain Eukaryota; kingdom Metazoa; phylum Chordata; class Amphibia; order Anura; family Myobatrachidae; genus Pseudophryne; species Pseudophryne corroboree. The sequence continues at coordinate 130,472,375 of NC_086450.1, read as the reverse complement.
CGGCCCCTTGGATTTTCACCAAGGTCTTGGCTGTGATGACAGCTCCTCTCCGTCAACAAGGAATCAGGATCCTGCCATGTCTAGATGACCTGCTGATCTTGGCAAGCTCCCAAAATGTCCTCCTGAGCCATCTCCAGCTGACTGTGCAATTCCTCACAGCACATGGGTGGCTGGTCAATTGGAAAAAGTCCTCCCTGGTCCCTGCGCGGTGCATGGTGCACATGGGGGCTCTACTGGATACGCGCAGCCAGAGGCTGTTTCTGTCTTCAAAGAAGGTCCTGAGGACAGGATCAGATACTTCCTCTCTCGCCCAAAAGTGTCTATTCACTCAGCGATGCAAGTACTAGGCCAGATGGTGTTGACTTTCGACATGGTGAAGTATGCTCCATTCCATTTTCGTCCTCTCGAACGGTTAATCCTATCCAAGTGAGACGGTCTGCCTCAGCGGATCAGGTCTCATATGATGGTCCTGACTCCGGAGGTCTGCTTGTCTCTGTCCTGGTGGCTCCAGGATCAACAGTTGAGCAGGGGTCGTCCCTTCTGGATTCCCAACTGGGTCCTCATGACAACGGACGCCAGTCTGAAGGACTGGGGTGCGTTGTTCGAGCAACACTCTCTCTACGGTCGCTGGACCAAGGAGGAGTCTCCTCCCCATCAACATTCTGGAACTGCGGGCAGTGTTCAATGCGTACAAGAAAGGGAGACCACTTCTATTTGGCGCTAGTCCGCTTACATCCACATGAGATACTGTGATATAGCCAAAACTTAATTAAAAATAAGGCATGTGTCAAGTGTAGTAAAAACAAGCTAAAGTTTTAATTTAAACAGACACTTTTTTAAAACATGACACTTAAATTGAACAAGAGTGAATGACATAGGGAATCCTACCAAGATGGTGGCCGGAGCCGCAGGTGTAATATGCAAGGTATACCCGGGCTCCGGCCACCATCTTGGTAGGATTCCCTATGTCATTCACTCTTGTTCAATTTAAGTGTCATGTTTTAAAAAAGTGTCTGTTTAAATTAAAACTTTAGCTTGTTTTTACTACACTTGACACATGCCTTATTTTTAATTAAGTTTTGGCTATATCACAGTATCTCATGTGGATGTAAGCTGACTAGCGCCAAATAGGAGTGGTCTCCCTTTCTTGTACGCATCTGTTTCTGATTTGGGCCCAACAGGGGAGCCCTGTGACCACCCCCAGGCTAGCTACTGTCTATTCCGCGCAGTATTCTACCTCAACACCCCCTTTTTTGAAAAGTGTTCAATGCGTTGACACTAGCCCTGCCTCTATTAAGGAACAGGCCTGTTCAAGTACAGACAGACAACACCACCACCGTGGTGGCGTACATTAATCATCAAGGCGCACTCGAAGCCGACAAGCAATGAGGGAAGTGTCCAGATTTCTTCAATGGGCGGAACGCCATCTGCCAGCAATATCGGCAGTGTTCATTCTGGGTGTCCTCAACTGGGAAGTCAGGACGTACATGCCGGAGAGCCTTCATCCGGAGGTTTTTCAACTCCTCAGTGGACAAGTGGGGCCTACCAGATGTAGACCTGATGGCGTCTCGACACAATCCCAAAGTTCCAGTCTTCGGATCAAGGAAAAGGGATCCTCAAGCAGAGTTCGTGGACTCACTAGCAATCCCCATGGAATTTTCGTCTGCCATACGTGTTCCCCCCGGTGTCACTCCTGCCCAGGGTTCTGCGGAAGTTCAAGCAAGAAGGAGGAATACTACTTCTAGTCGCTCCAGCGTGGCCCAGACGGCATTTGTTCTCAGTCTCGGGGTCTCTCGATGGAACGTCCTCTACTACTTCCTCAACGCACAGACCTCGTTCAGGGCCCTTGTGTCTACCCATACCTGGCCAGACTAGCTTTGACTGCGTGGCTCTTGAAGCGTCTCTCCTAAGGGCCAAAGGATTCTCTGAGGTGATCATCCAAACTATGCTGAAGGCCCGTAAACCGGCTTCGGCTCGGATTTACTACAGGGTCTGGAACTCTTACTTCACCTGGTGTGCTGCTAAGAAATACGATGTTTACAAGTTCAGAACCTCATGGCTTCTGGCTTTTCTGCAACAGGGCCTGGACTTAGGTCTTCGTCTGGCCTCCCTCAAGGTTCATATTTCTGCCTTGTTGATGTGGTTTCAGAGAAAAATTGCATCTATTCCTGACATTCATTTATTCATTCACTCAGGGTGTTTTTGGTATACAACCTCCCTATGTCCCTCCTGTATCTCCATGGGATCTGTCCGTTGTCCTTGACGCCCTGCAAGGGTCTCCCTTTAAGCTTCTTGATTCTGTGGACCTGAAATGGCTTACTATTAAGGTCCTGTTTCTGTTGGTTATTGCCTCTGCTAGGAGGGTGTCGGACCTAGGCGCTTTGTCCTGTCGTCCGCCCTTCCTGATATTTCATCGTGACCGGGCAGTTCTCTGTACTCGCCCTGGTTATCTGCCTAAGGTGGTGTCATCGTTCCACCTTAACCAAGAGATTGTGGTTCTGGCCTTTATCTCTCCTGGTTTGTTTTCCAAAGAAAGGTCTTTCAATGTTGTACAGTCTCTCCGTATATATGTGGAGAGGACTGCCTCTGTTTTGTGTCAGATTCCCCCTTCGTACTGTTTGGTTTTCACAAACGTGGCTGGGCTGCAAACAAGCAAACCTTGGCAAGATAGATTAGAATGGTGATTGCACAAGCTTTATGCACAGGCTGGTTTCCCAGCTCCTGCTGGTATCAAGGCCCATTCTACTCAGTCTGTTGAACCTTCTTGGGCGGCCCGCCGTGGTGCATACACAGAACAATTGTGCAAGGTGGCTACGTGGTCCTCAGTGAACAGGTTCATCAGGTTTTATGCCTTTGATACTTCCGCCTCCCAGGATGCCTCCTTTGGACGCCGGGTTCTTGTGCCCGCTACAGTGCATCCCCTCCCTTGAGGAACTGCTTTAGGACATCCCCGATGTTATTCCCTGTGGAATACCAGTGTTACCCTGCTGCAGAAAAGGAGATTTATGGTAGCCTTACCATTGTTAACTCTTTCTGCAAGGTACACCAGATTCCACAGGGCGTTCACCCTAATGCACTTAGCTTCTTTGGGTTTGTATGGCATTAGCGCTGGTTCCTTCTCCTGTCGTGAGAATGTGGTTCTATGTGATTAACATCTACCGTCTCTTTACCTGCTACTTTATTGGGCTGGTTAACAAAACTGAGCTCCTGTGCACGGAGGAGGGGTTATATAGAGCAGGCGGTGCAGTGCATCCTGGGAACAGTCAAAGTTTTTAGCCTGTTGGTGCCTTGGATCAAGATCCAACTTTACACCCCAATGTTATTCCCTGTGGAATCCAGTGTACCTCGCAGAAAGAGATTTAACAATGGTAAGTCTACCATAAATCTCCTTTTTTTTGTACACGTGTTTCTAAAAACCTATAGCAGCACTGTACAGTACTTCTTTGTATCTTTGGTAGAATTAATGTAAATTGTCCCATAGTGCAGACTGCTTATTGCAAGCAAAGTTGGAATGTAATTCACCAATCCAGGTGACAGTTGTATTCCATAGGCATCCATGCTGGACGAGCTTGTCGCATTGCCTGTATTTTTAGACCATGGCAGCCATTTAATTATGAATCTTTTCATGTTTTCAGAGATGACAGTGCTCGGTTGCTTCTTAGGGAATTCAGTCTTCAATAGGCCGTATCTTAGTAACGGTGACAATAAGTTGACCTCACATTGTTATTAACTTTTTTGCTGCCTTCTGGTGAAAGAATAAGCATTTACTAAAGAGGGTTTCAATCTATCTACTTGCAAACTGAAGGTTTTAGCTGGTGTGTGCAGCAAATCGTGATGCTTATAGTCTGAACTCTTACAATCACCATCTAGGCCATATTATGTTTCGGCAGCAACAATGACTTATAACCAAATTGATTTATTGCTGTATCAGGTCCACTGGCCATCTTTGAGATTGCAGTTGTTCCTAGTCAGAAATATGGCCTGTTCCCACCTTTGTTGATTGTATAGTAGTTGGATAATGTAACCTATAGATTGGATTGTTTGGTTTTGCTGTTGGGACTATCACATCTGACTGTTGGATGAAACAATTGAATGCGGTCCCACCCAATTTTAAGCATGTGGCCACATCTGTGCTCCCATGCTTTTGAAACAGTGTTGCTGGCCTAGAATTGTTTCATTTGACTTGATCAGACATTAAGGGGTCTAATTTCCCTGATGAAACTCCTTTAGTTTGGTAACTTACAATAACCACATTATTAAAATGAAGACCTCTATTTACTTTGAAACGATGTATACAGTTCACTTTCATTTTGTTATTGTAGTAATGCAGCGGAGTTACAAATCTCCAGTGCAAATATCTTTTCAATTACAGAGAAACTAATGCAATTTGAAATCTGTTTCTCAAATCCACTCCTCATGCACCCGCTGCAGCTCTAGTTGTCAGGATTTCTTTCATTATGCACATCTGACTTGGTCTACTTGGCTGGGCCAGTAAATTTCCTACCTACCTGATTCCACAGGCAGAAATCCTGAAAACATGAGCTGTTAAGGGAATGCGGTCAGAATCCCGACAGTCAGAACTCTGTCAGCGGGATTCCAATAGTGAGTATTAGGGTTAGTGTTAGGTTTTAAAGTGATGGTTTGGGTTAGACTGGAGGAGGGGATGGTTTGGGTTAGACTGCGGGATGGATGGGTGGGTTAGGTGTAGGGTACAAATACTCACTAGAATCCGTTGGGATTCCTAACGTCTTAACACCGCTGTCGGCATTCTGGATAGCGGAATCCCGACTGCTAGGATTCCAATACCATCCCATATCCGGACCGGACTTAAGAAACACTGGTTTAAATATGTTAGAATTTTTTTATTTTCTCTAACGTCCTAGAGGATGCTGGGGACTCCGTAAGGACCATGGGGAATAGACGGGCTCCGCAGGAGATAGGGAACTTTAAGAAAGCTTTGGATTCTGGGTGTGCACTGGCTCCTCCCTCTATGTCCCTCCTCCAGACCTCAGTTTTACACTGTGCCCAGAGGAAGATGGGCGCACTGCAGGGAGCTCTCTTGAGTTCTTTGCATTAGAAAGCATTTTTGTTTGGATTTTTACAGGGAGCACTGCTGGCAACAGGCTCCCTGCATCGAGGGACTGGGGAGAGAGGAGCAGACCTACTTAAATGATAGGATTTGCTTCCTCGGCTACTGGACACCATTAGCTCCAGAGGGGGTGAACACAGGTTCGTCCTGGGCGTCCACCCCCGGAGCCACGCCGCCGTTCTCCTCAGAGCCAGAAGAACAGAAGCAAGAAGACGTCTCAGGCGGCAGAAGCCTTCAGCGGCTTCACTGAGGTAACGCACAGCACCGCAGCTGTGCGTCATTGCTCCACACACCTCACACACTCCGGTCACTGTATGGGTGCAGGGCGCAGGGGGGGGGCACCCTGGGCAGCAATAATAACACCTCAAAACATGGCAAAAAGTTATATACATGTACAGCTGGGCACTGTACATGTATATAAAAGAGCCCCCGCCATTTTTACACAAATTTGAGCGGGACCGAAGCCCGCCGCCGAGGGGGCGGGGCTTCTCCCTCAGCACTCACCAGCGCCATTTTTCTCTCCACAGAACGCTGAGAGGAAGCTCCCTGGACTCTCCCCTGCTTACACACGGTGAAGGGGTGTTTAAAAGAGAGGGGGGCACATAATTGGCGGATAAGATATTATACAGCGCTGCTGGGGAGAAACATTTTGTGTTGGTCTCCAGGGTCATTGCGCTGGGGTGTGTGCTGGCATACTCTCTCTCTGTCTCTCCAAAGGGCCTTCAAGGGGATACTGTCTTCAGAAAAGAGTTTCCCTGTGTGTATGAAGTGTGTCGGTACGTGTGTGTCGACATGTTTGACGAGCAAGGCTCGCTTAATGTGGAGGGGGAGTGTTTGAATGTCAGGTCGCCGTCGGCAACGCCGACACCGGACTGGGTGGATATGCTGAATGTCTTAAATGCAAATGTGAATTTCCTGCATAAAAGGTTAGACAAGGCTGAGGCTAGGGATCAGTCAGGTAGCCAGACCGTGCCTGTCCCTGTGGCGCCAGGACCTTCAGGGTCTCAAAAGCGCCCCATATCCCAGGTCGCTGACACAGATACCGCCACAGATACTGACTCTAGTGTCGACTATGAGGATGCAAAATTACAGCCGAAGGTGGCAAAGGGTATTCGATACATGATTATTGCCATAAAAGAGGTTTTGCATATCACTGAGGAACCCCCTGTCCCTGACACGAGGGTTCACATGTATAAAGGGAAAAAAGCCTGAGGTCACGTTTCCGTCCTCATTTGAGCTAAGCGAATTGTGCGAAAAGGCTTGGGAGTCTCCGGATAGGAGACTACATGTTCCCAAATGGATTCTTATGGCGTATCCTTTTCCACAGAAGGATAGGATACGATGGGAATCTTTGCCTAAAGTAGACAAGGCACTGACGCGCTTATCCAAGAAGGTGGCACTGCCTTCTCCGGATACTGCTTCCCTCAAGGATCCTTGAGCAGGAAATTACCATGAAGCACATTTACACACATTCAGGAACTATCGATAGACCGGCCATGGCGTCGGCCTGGGTTTGTAGTGCTGTCATGGCATGGGCAGACTCCTTATCTACGGAGATTGACACCTTAGATAGGGATACCATTCTAATGACCATTGAGCATATCAGAGATGCTGCCTTGTATATGAGGTATGCTCAGAGAGACATTTGTTTACTAAGCTCCAGAATAAACGCTATGTCTATTTCTGCTAGGCGACTCTTGTGGACCCGACAGTGGACGGGAGACGCCGACTCAAAGCGGCATATGGAGTCATTGCCTTACAAGGGGGAGGAGTTGTTTGGAGAAGGCCTCTCGGACCTTGTCTCTACTGCTACGGCCAGTAAATCAAATTTTTCTCTGACGTCCTAGTGGATGCTGGGGACTCCGTAAGGACCATGGGGATAGCGGCTCCGCAGGAGACTGGGCACAAAAGTAAAGCTTTAGAACTACCTGGTGTGCACTGGCTCCTCCCCCTATGACCCTCCTCCAAGCCTCAGTTAGATTTTTGTGCCCGAACGAGAAGGGTGCACACTAGGTGGCTCTCCTGAGCTGCTTAGTGAAAAGTTTAGTTTTAGGTTTTTTATCTTCAGTGAGACCTGCTGGCAACAGGCTCACTGCATCGAGGGACTAAGGGGAGAAGAAGGTAACTCACCTGCGTGCAGAGTGGATTGGGCTTCTTAGGCTACTGGACATTAGCTCCAGAGGGACCGATCACAGGCCCAGCCATGGATAGGTCCCAGAGCCGCGCCGTTGGCCCCCTTACAGAGCCAGAAGACAGAAGAGGTCCGGAAAATCGGCGGCAGAAGACGTCCTGTCTTCAACAAGGTAGCGCACAGCACTGCAGCTGTGCGCCATTGCTCTCAGCACACTTCACACTCCGCTCACTGAGGGTGCAGGGCGCTGGGGGGGGGCGCCCTGAGACGCAATAAAAACACCTTGGATGGCAAAAAATGCATCACATATAGCTCCTGGGCTATATGGATGAATTTAACCCCTGCCAGAATACACAGAAAAACGGGAGATAGGCTCCGCCCCCTTCTCGGCGGCCTTATCTCCTCAGCACACTGGCGCCATTTTCCCTCACAGCTCCGTTGGAGGGAAGCTCCCTGGCTCTCCCCTGCAGTCACTACACTACAGAAAGGGTTAAAAAAGAGAGGGGGGCACTAATTACACGCAGTATTAAAAATACAGCAGCTATAAGGGGAAAAACACTTATATAAGGTTATCCCTGTATATATATAGCGCTCTGGTGTGTGCTGGCAAACTCTCCCTCTGTCTCCCCAAAGGGCTAGTGGGGTCCTGTCCTCTATCAGAGCATTCCCTGTGTGTGTGCTGTGTGTCGGTACGTTTGTGTCGACATGTATGAGGAGAAAAATGATGTGGAGACGGAGCAGATTGCCTGTAATAGTGATGTCACCCCCTAGGGGGTCGACACCTGAGTGGATGACCTGTTGGAAGGAATTACGTGACGGTGTCAGCTCTGTATAAAAGACAGTGTTTGACATGAGACAGCCGGCTACTCAGCTTGTGCCTGTCCAGACGTCTCATAGGCCGTCAGGGGCTCTAAAGCGCCCGTTACCTCAGATGGCAGAGATAAACGCCGACACGGATACTGACTCCAGTGTCGACGGTGAAGAGACAAATGTGACTTCCAGTAGGGCCACACGTTACATGATTGAGGCAATGAAAAATGTTTTACACATTTCTGATAATATGAGTACCACCAAAAAGGGGTATTATGTTCGGTGAGGAAAAACTACCTGTAGTTTTCCTGAATCTGAGAAATTAAATGAGGTGTGTGATGATGCGTGGGTTTCCCCCGATAACAACTGATAATTTCTAAAATGTTATTGGCATTATATCCTTTCCCGCCAAAGCTTAGGGTGCGTTGGGAAACACCCCCTAGGGTGGATAAAGCGCTCACACGCTTGTAAGAACAAGGGCTCTACCCTCTCCTGAGATGGCCGCCCTTAAGGATCCTGCTGATAGAAAGCAGGAGGGTATCCTAAAATGTATTTACACACATACTGGTGTTATACTGCGACCAGCAATCGCCTCAGCCTGGATGTGCAGTGCTGGTTTGGCGTGGTCGGATTCCCTGACTGAAAATATTGATACCCTAGATAGGGACAGTATATTATTGCCTATAGAGCATTTAAAAGATGCATTTCTATATATGCGTGATGCACAGCGGAATATTTGCCGACTGGCATCAAGTCTAAGTGCGTTGTCCATTTCTGCCAGTAGAGGGTTATGGACACGACAGTGGTCAGGTGATGCGGATTCCAAACGGCATTTGGAAGAAGGGGAGGAGTTATTTGGGGTCGGTCTTTCAGACCTGGTGGCCACGGCAACAGCTGGGAAATCCACGTTTGTACCCCAGGTCGCCTCTCAACATAAGAAGACGCCGTATTATCAGGCGCAGTCCTTTCGTGGGCAAGCGGGCAAAAGGTTCCTCATTTCTGCCCCGTGACAGAGGGAGAGGAAAAAGGCTGCAGAAATCAGCCAGTTCCCAGGAACAGAAGCCCTCTCCCGCCTCTGCCAAGCCCTCAGTATGACGCTGGGGCTTTACAAGCAGAATCAGGCACGGTGGGGGCCCGTCTCAATGAATTTCAGCGCGCAGTGGGCTCACTCGCAATTAGACCTCTGGATCCTTCAGGTGATATCTCAGGGGTACAAATTGGAATTCGAGACGTCTCCCCCTCGCCGTTTCCTAAAGTCGGCTTTACCGATGTCTCCCTCTGACAGGGAGGCAGTTTTGGAAGCCATTCACAAGCTGTATTCCCAGCAGGTGATAATCAAGGTACCCCTCCTGCAACAGGGAACGGGGTATTATTCCACACTGTTGTGGTACCGAAGCCGGACGGCTCGGTGAGACCGATTCTAAATCTAAAATCTTGAACACTTACATACAGAGGTTCAAATTCAAGATTGAGTCACTCAGAGCAGTGATTGCGAACCTGGAAGAAGGGGACTACATGATGTCTCGGGACATCAAGGATGCTTACCTTCATGTCCCAATTTACCCTTCTCACCAAGGGTACCTCAGGTTTGTGGTACAGAACTGTCACTATCAGTTTCAGACGCTGCCGTATGGATGGTCCACGGCACCCCGGGTCTTTACCAAGGTAATGGACGAAATGATGATACTCTTTCGAAGGAAGGGAATTTTAGTTATCCCTTACTTGGACGATTCCCTGATAAGGGTAAGATCCAGGGAACAGTTGGAGGTCGGTGTAGCACTATCTCAGGTAGTGTTGCGGCAGCACGATTGGATTCTCAATATTCCAAAATCGCAGCTGATTCCGACGACTCGTCTTCTGTTCCTAGGGATGATCCTGGACACAGTCCAGAAAAAGGTGTTTCTCCCGGAGGAGAAAGTCAGGGAGTTATCCGAGCTAGTCGGGAACCTCCTATAACCGAGCCAAGTCTCAGTACATCAATGAAAGGGTTCTGGGAAAAATGGTGGCTTCCTACGAAGCAATCCCATTCGGCAGATTCCACGCAAGAACTTTCCAGTGGGACCTGCTGGACAAATGGTCCGGGTCGCATCTTCAGATGCATCAGCGGATAACCCTGTCACCAAGCACAGGGGTGTCTCTCCTGTGGTGGTTGCAGAGTGCTCATCTTCTAGAGGGCAGCAGATTCGACATTCAGGACTGGGTCCTGGTGACCACGGATGCCAGCCTGCGAGGCTGGGGAGCAGTCACACAGGGAAGGAATTTCCAGAGCTTATGGTCAAGCCTGGAGACATCACTTCACATAAATATCCTGAAGCTAAGGGCCATTTACAATGCTCTAAGCTCAGCAAGACCTCTGCTTCAAGGTCACCCGGAGTTGATCCATTCGGACAACATCACGGCAGTCACCCACGTAAACAGACAGGGTGACACAAGAAGCAGGAGGGCAAGGCAGAAGCTGCAAGGATTCTTCGCTGGGCGGAAAATCATGTGATAGCACTGTCAGCAGTATTCATTCCGGGAGTGGACAACTGGGAAGCAGACTTCCTCAGCAGACACGACCCCCACCCGGGAGAGTGGGGACTTCACCCAGAAGTCTTCCACATGTTTATAAAACTCGACAAGTATTGCACCAGGTCAAGGGACCCTCAGGCAATAGCTGTAGACGCTCTGGTAACACAGTGGGTGTACCAGTCAGTGTATGTTTTCCCTCCTCTGCCTCTCATACCCAAGGTACTGAGAATTATAAGATGGAGAGGAGTAAGCACTATATTCGTGGCTCCGGATTGGCCAAGAAGGACTTGGTAACCGGAACTTCAAGAGATGCTCACGGAGGATCCGTGGCCTCTACCTCTAAGAAGGGACCTGCTCCAGCAAGGACCCTGTCTGTTCCAAGACTTACCGCGGCTGCGTTTGACGGCATGGCGGTTGAACGCCGGATCCTGAAGGAGAAAGGCATTCCGGATGATGTCATTCCTATCATGATCAAATCCAGGAAAGATATAACCGCAAAACATTATCACCGCATTTGGCGAAAATATGTTGCGTGGTGCGAGGCCAGTAAGGCCCCGACGGAGGAATTTTCAACTAGGTCGATTCCTACATTTCCTGCAAACAGGAGTGTCTATGGGCCTGAAATGGGGGTCCATTAAGGTTCAAATTTCGGCCCTGTCAATTTTCTTCCAAAAAAGAACTAGCTTCAGTCCCTGAAGTTCAGACGTTGTGAAAGGGGTACTGTATATACAGCCTCCTTTTGTGCCTCCAGTGGCACCTTGGGATCTAAATGTAGTTTTTGGGTTCCAAAAGTCACATTGGTTTGAACCACTTAAATATGTGGAGTTAAAATATCTCACATGGAAAGTGGTCATGCTGTTGGCCCTGGCCTGGGCCAGGTGCGTGTCAGAATTGGCGGCTTTATCCTGTAAAAGCCCTCATCTGATTTTCCATTCGGACAGGGCGGAATTGAGGACTTGTCCTCAGTTTCTCCCTAAGGTGGTTTTCAGCGTTTTCACCTGAATCAACCTATTGTGGTGCCTGCGGCTACTAGGGACTTGGAGGACTCCAAGTTGCTAGACGTTGTCAGGGCCCTGGAAATATAGGTTTCCAGGACGGCTGGAATCAGAAAATCTGACTCGTTGTTTATTCTGTATGCACCCAACAAGCTGGGTGCTCCTGCTTCTAAGCAGACTATTGCTCGTTGGATTTGTAGTACAATTCAGCTTGCACATTCTGTGGCAGGCCTGCCACAGCCAAAATCTGTAAAAGCCCATTCCACAAGGAAGGTGGGCTCATCTTGGGCGGCTGCCCGAGGGGTCTCGGCTTTACAACTTTGCCGAGCAGCTACTTGGTCAGGAGCAAATACGTTTGTAAAATTCTACAAATTTGATACCCTGGCTGAGGAGGACCTGGAGTTCTCTCATTTGGTGCTGCAGAGTCATCTGCACTCTCCCGCCCGTTTGGGAGCTTTGGTATAATCCCCATGGTCCTTACGGAGTCCCCAGCATCCACTAGGACGTCAGAGAAAATAAGAATTTACTTACCGATAATTCTATTTCTCGTAGTCCGTAGTGGATGCTGGGCGCCCATCCCAAGTGCGGATTGTCTGCAATACTGGTACATAGTTATTGTTACCAAAAAATCGGGTTATTGCTGTAGTGAGCCATCTTTTCAAGAGGCTCCTCTGTTATCATGCTGTTAACTGGGTTTAGATCACAAGTTATATGGTGTGATTGGTGTGGCTGGTATGAGTCTTACCCGGGATTCAAAATCCTTCCTTATTGTGTACGCTCGTCCGGGCACAGTATCCTAACTGAGGCTTGGAGGAGGGTCATAGGGGGAGGAGCCAGTGCACACCAGGTAGTTCTAAAGCTTTACTTTTGTGCCCAGTCTCCTGCGGAGCCGCTATCCCCATGGTCCTTACGGAGTCCCCAGCATCCACTACGGACTACGAGAAATAGAATTATCGGTAAGTAAATTCTTATTTTTACCTTATGTTCCCCCGCCGCATGCTAAGAAGGTACCGCATTATCAAATGCAATCCTTTCGTTCCAATAAAAGCAAGAAGGTACGAGGATCGTCCTTTGTTGCCAGAGGTAAAGGCAAGGGAAAAAAGCTGCACTCGGCTAGTTCCCAAGAGCAGAAGTCCTCCCCTACTTCCTCAAAGTCCACCGCATGACGCTGGGGCTTTCCGGGGGGGGGGGGGGGGGGGGCAGATCAAGTGGGGGCACGTCTTCGTCTGTTCAGCCACGTCTGGGTTCTCTCACAGGTGGATCCCTGGGCAATAGAGATTGTTTCCCAGGGATACAGACTGGAATTCGAAGACATGCCTCCTTGCCGGTTTTTCAAATCTGCTCTGCCGGCTTCCATGTCGGAGAGGGAGCTGGTGTTAGCTGCAATTCACAAATTGTACATTCAACAGGTGATAGTCAAAGCTCCTCATCTCCAGCAAGGAGAGGGTTATTATTCATCCCTGTTTGTGGTACCGAAACCGGACGGTTCGGTCAGACCCATTTTAAATCTGAAATCCATGAACCTGTACTTGAAGAGGTTCAAGTTCAAAATGGAGTCGCTCAGAGCGGTCATCGCCAGCTTGGAGGGAGGGGATTGGATGGTGTCCCTGGACATAAAGGATGCGTACCTTCATGTTCCGATTTTCCCTCCTCACCAGGCGTTCCTGAGATTTGCAGTACAGGACTGTCACTACCAATTTCAGACGTTGCCGTTTGGTCTTTCGGCGGCCCCGAGAATTTTCACCAAGGTAATGGCGGAAATGATGGTGCTCCTGCGCATGCAGGGCGTCACAATTATCCCGTACTTGGACGATCTCCTCATAAAGGCGAGATCTCAGGAGAAGTTGCTGGACAGCGTGTCTCTGTCCGTGAAGACGTTGCAGAGGCACGGCTGGATTCTCAATTTATCGAAATCCCAGCTAGTCCCTGCAACGCGTATGCCCTTTTTGGGCCTGATTCTAGACACAGACCAAAAAAGAGTTTTTCTTCCAGTGGAGAAGGCTCAGGAGCTCGTAGCTCTGGTCAGGAACCTATTGAAGCCAAAAAAGGTTTCAGTGCATCATTGCACGAGGGTTCTGGGGAAGATGAGGCCATCCCCTTCGGCAGGTTCCATGCAAGGACCTTTCAATGGGACCTATTGGACAAATGGTCCGGGTCCCATCTACACATGCAGAAACGGATCACCCTGTCTCCCAGGGCCAGGGTGTCTCTCCTGTGGTGGCTGCGCAGTGCTCACCTCCTGGAGGGTCGCAGGTTCGGCATTCAGGACTGGGTCCTGGTGACCACGGACGCGAGCCTCCGAGGTTGGGGAGCTGTCGCACTAGGAAGAAATTTCCAGGGTCTCTGGTCAAGCCTAGAGACTGGTCTCCACATCCGTGTCCTGGAGTTGAGGGCCATATACAACGCCCTACGCCAAGCGGAGGAATGGCTTCGGAACAAACCGGTTCTGATTCAGTCAGACAATGTCACGGCAGTGGCTCATGTAAACCGCCAAGGCGGCACAAGGAGCAGAGTGGCCATGGCAGAGGCGACCAGGATTCTACGCTGGGCGGAAGGCCATGTAAGCGCACTATCAGCAGTGTTCATCCCGGGGGTGGACAACTGGGAGGCGGACTTTCTCAGCAGGCACGACCTGCATCCGGGAGAGTGGGGACTTCATCAAGAAGTCTTCACACAGATCACGGATCGTTGGGGACTGCCTCAGATAGACATGATGGCGTCCCGCCTCAACAAAAAGCTAAAGAGGTATTGCGCCAGGTCAAGAGACCCTCAGGCGGTTGCGGTAGACGCTCTGGTGACACCTTGGGTGTTCAGAACGGTCTATGTGTTTCCTCCTCTACCTCTCATACCCAAGGTGTTGAGGATAATAAGAATAAGAAGGGTCAGAACAATCCTCATTGTTCCAGATTGGCCAAGGAGGACTTGGTATCCGGATCTGCAAGAGTTGCTCACAGAAGATCCGTGGCCTTTTCCTCTAAGGCAGGACCTGCTTCAGCAGGGGCGCTGTCTGTTCCAAGACTTGCCGCGGCTGCGTTTGACGGCATGGCGGTTGAACGCCGGATCCTAGCGGAAAAAGGGTTTCCGGAGGAGGTAGTTCCTACCCTGATCAAGGCTAGGAAGGACGTGACGTCGAAACATTATCACCGTATATGGCGAAAATATGTTTCTTGGTGTGAGGCCAGAATTGCTCCTACGGAGGAGTTCCAGTTGGGCCGTCTGCGTCACTTCCTTCAAACGGGAGTGAATTTGGGCCTAAAATTAGGGTCCATAAAGGTTAAAATTTCGGCCTTATCCATTTTCTTTCAAAGAGAATTGGCTTCTCTTCCTGAAGTACAGACTTTTGTGAAGGGCGTGCTGCATATTCAGCCTCCCTTTGTACCTCTGGTGGCGCCTTGGTACCTTAACGTGGTATTACGTTTCCTCAAGTCACCTTGGTTTGAACCACTCAAAACAGTAGAGTTGAAATACCTCACTTGGAAAGTGGTCATGTTGTTGGCCTTAGCTTCTGCAAGGCGGGTTTCAGAATTGGCGGCTTTATCATATAAAAGCCCATACCTGATTTTTCACGTGGATAGGGCAGAGTTGAGGACTCGTCCTCAATTTCTGCCCAAGGTGGTCTCATCTTTTCATATGAACCAACCTATTGTCGTTCCTGTGGCTACACGGGACTTGGAGGATTCCGAGTCCCTGGATGTGGTCAGGGCTTTGAAGATTTGTGTGACCAGAACGGCTAGGATCAGGAAGACCGAAGCTCTGTTTGTTCTGTATGCGGCCAACAAGGTTGGCGCTCCTGCTTCAAAGCAGACTATTGCTCGCTGGATCTGTAACACGATTCAGCAGGCGCATTCTTCGGCAGGATTGCCATTGCCTAAATCGGTTAAGGCCCATTCCACTAGGAAGGTGGGCTCTTCTTGGGCGGCTGCCCGAGGGGTCTCGGCACTACAACTGTGCCGAGCTGCTACTTGGTCGGGGTCAAATACCTTTGCAAAGTTCTATAAGTTTGATACCCTGGCTGAGGAGGACCTCCTTTTTGCTCAATCGGTGCTGCAGAGTCATCCGCCCTCTCCCGCCCGTTTGGGAGCTTTGGTATAATCCCCATGGTCCTTATGGAGTCCCCAGCATCCTCTAGGACGTTAGAGAAAATAAGATTTTACTTACCGGTAAATCTATTTCTCGTAGTTCGTAGAGGATGCTGGGCGCCCGTCCCAAGTGCGGACTTCTGCAAGACTTGTATATAGTTATTGCTTACATAAGGGTTATGTTATAGTTGATCGGGTTTGAACCGAGGCTATGTTATTGTTCATACTGTTAACTGGGTAGTTTATCACAAGTTATACGGTGTGATTGGTGTGGCTGGTATGAATCTTGCCCTTAGATTTACAAAAATCCTTTCCTCGTACTGGAAGGTAAGGAGGAGGAGCCAGTGCACACCCAGAATCCAAAGCTTTCTTAAAGTGCCGTATCTCCTGCGGAGCCCGTCTATTCCCCATGGTCCTTACGGAGTCCCCAGCATCCTCTCCGGACTACGAGAAATAGATTTACCGGTAAGTAAAATCTTATTTAATTTTTTTTACATACAGTAGCGCACCAGAACATGAATATGCGTGTCCTTAAATCCTTGTGTCATTAGATATTATGAATTAAAAGAAAGTAGTCTATTAAATATCAAAAATTTTTATTTATGTCTATTGGTAATCAGAAACAGAAAGGCTTTTATACTCTAACTGCTTGCACTTGTAGTATTGATATAAGTATGTGGACACTTATGTCTTGCCCCTTTAGTATGATCCTACCTCCTATGTTGAACTGCCTAGCATTTGTCATCACTATACTTTTAACCAGATATGCAGCTTTTGTATTTTACATGAAAGGGTAGTTACAGATTTGCCGTCGGGGCTGGTCCTAATTGCTTTATTAGTAAACAGTTCTGTCTGGTGAAGCACACACGCGGTAATACTGCAAATAATTTTCAGTGCAGTAATATTTTTTTACCTCTCAACAGTTGTCATGTGCATGCTCAAAATTCTTATACTGCGAAAAAAAAATCTTCAAAATGAATGTTAGCAAAAGTCTCAGCAGCCGAGCCGAACAGTGCAAATTGCTTTTTGACTGGGTTCCTAGTTGTACTGCTGGTTTAATTGATATTTAAAGAGAAGATATTTACTCAAGTGCTGAAAGGGTAAAAACTGGCTTCGGGAAGGTGTGGTAACAGGGTGAAATACTGAAAGCACGATCTACAATCGCTAATGTGTATCCCTTAATGATAGCACTCCTTTGTCACACTTATTCATGTTCATGCTTTCACAATGATACTATGGTGAACGTTCCTAATGGTGCCTTTTTCACACCAATGAGTTTCCTGTTCCTAGTCCTAATTTATACTCTGTTATTTTAAAGTCTCTTTTCATATCTTATATGTTTGGGAGCCTGAACGGTCTTTTCATTGCAGGCCTGAGATGGTGGTGGGTTGGTACCACAGTCATCCCGGCTTTGGCTGCTGGCTCTCCGGTGTTGACATAAACACCCAGCAAAGCTTCGAAGCCTTATCGGAGAGAGCTGTGGCGGTGGTTGTGGATCCTATTCAGAGTGTAAAGGGAAAGGTACAGTACAAGCTAGTTACTAACATTTATTTTTTTAAACAAAGCTCTGCACCAAGCATTTGCATTAACATATCCTTTTGTGTTTGAGTGTTTTACCACTTTCTTTTTTTTTTGTTTTTTTGTCATGGTGTGGGTGGGGGGGTTCTACTTCTTTTCTTTTTTCTTTTTTTCTTCTACCACCCTTTCTCCTCCGTGTTTCACGCTGTACTCTACAATTAGTTCATTACTATATTCCCAAGAGACTTGTTCGTCTCTGTGCTCGATAGGGTCCTTGCAGCGATACCAAAAGCAGCTTAAATGAAGCGGCTCATTCTCCCTTTGTTGGTTAATCGGTCGATTGCATGTTTCTGAAAACGAGTTACAGATATAGTGGGAGCTGCTAGGGATTACCAGCTCCTTACCCAATCACATATTGATGCTGTGCAGAACCCCTAAACAACAGACTGTCAGCGTTTTCGCTATGAATTTTCTGCATTGGTAGACAATTAAAGTTTCCCAACCACCTTGCGGTTTCTTAGAATCAGTGACAGATGAAAGATTTAACTATGCCAAATGCATCTGAAAAGAAATTAAACTTACAAAGCATATTGGGTTGTAGTTTTCCTTTTGTTTAAATATCTTTTTGTTCTTGTTTGGTTTCTATTGCTTTTTTTTTTTTCTTTTTCTTTTCTTTTTTTTTAGATGGTATGTTTTTTTTTTTTTTTGTATTTCTCTTCAACCCCATATGCCATTTTCCTATTTCCTGCCTCGTGACAGCAGGGTGCAGGTCTATTATCACCTTCACAGATCTGTCTGCAAATGTGAGAGGCAATTCGATTTTGCTCAGCCACAGGGAGAGTGGATTAGAAAAACTCAGAAGCTCCTGAAATTGGCTTGAATGGTTTACTGCTTTAAAATACTGCTGAGGTGTCTTGTTGGAACATGTCACTTCCATTGTAATGTAAAATAATAGTTATGATAAAAATGATCGCAATGTATTATTACAGAAGTTTGCCTTCCTCTTAAAATAGCCCGTCATTATGTATCTTGCTAAACATCATGTGCCGCAGCGCAAGCACGTACGCCTTGTTTTGGGGAAACGTAATGATGCGCAGAATCTTTATAGCTCTCAGGCATTTGCAATGTTACATTGAACAAAAAAAAATCATTTATAAGATGAGCAGAATTTGTTTTTGTTTGTGAATGTACACGTTTCCGAAGAAATAATTCCGTTTCTAAAAGAAAAAGTACATATTTGTACTATTTGATCCTCAATGAACTAGTTGAATCAGCAAGGTTTCATTGGAAGACAGCTGTCGGTGAAAATTGGAGACTACATGTACTGAAATGTACTGAAATGCTTGACGTTTGTTTTAAAGAAGAGATGGTCAAGTGAATTCTCTGTGTTGATGGAATGTACAGTCTGATTTTCTAAAGTTTAATTGTGTAATACATCCAATAGTAGTGATGCACTTGCCCTTGAACATATAGAACAAACTAAATCTCATTCACTTGGGAACGATCACTGGATGGTTTTGTGATGCAGTGATCTGTGATTCTAGTCCTTGTGAGCTTTCTATAGCTTTTTGACCTCTTGAAACAACTACGTTTGTGCTGGGTATCCGATGTCCAAGGTTGCACATTTTTATTGACATTTGTAGCCAGTAGCAATTGACCCAAAGTTTTAATAATAATACGTCCAGAGACTCACTGCAGGTAGAATTCTTATCAAGAGACGCTGGAAACCTGTTCTGTTAACTGATATACTTGAACATCCTTAATTAGCATTCAAGGGAAGAATCTACTGCCTCGGGTTGTGCAGCATTACAGAGCTTAGTTAATATTATGCTAACATGTATGTAGTCCCCTTCCAATTAACTTATATTTTAGTCATTAATAAAAAAATAAAAAAAAGAGGCTGGACTAATTGTGCATAGCAGTTGCTGTGAATATAGATAACTTTTGTCTTTTCCACATCATTGAGCATTATGTTATTTGGTTCCTGTTCCATCTTTTACGTTTTGGAGTATCCGCTAGAGGGGGTTAACCCTGACTGTCACTTGTAGGTATTTCCAAGTTGTTTAGTAAATCGAATTGGAGTAGTGAATCCTCAAAGGGAACAGCGAGAAAATGCACATACTCTGAGGAATCTGTTTTCTGCGGCCAAAATTGACATTGTATAAATAATTTCAATGTGTCTTAACTTTGAGCACACAATCACAGCAATTCACTGATATTCATTTGGCATGAGTCAGTTTCAGTTCTTTGTGCTTTCCAGTGAAAATGGCATAAAAAGTCCGATTTCTCTGAATTTTTTATGCTGAGGGGCTCACAGGAGGCGAAAGATGATGTTTCTCACTTGTGGCTGCCTGACAGTGCATGGCGGCAGAAGTAAGCTGCACTCACAGGGTCACATGTCCACTTTAATTTTTAAATATCTTGGTAGCTTAGCAAAGAAGCTGATAGCCGATCTGTTGCTGGTGATAAAAGATATTTAGAGGGGACGTCAGTTTTTTTGGGTTTGTTTTGTTTATCATGCTCCACACCTGGCATATCAACAATGCTTGTGTGATCACGGAATACATTACAATAGCACGGTTGACTTCAAATCAAATCTGTGCTTAAAGGTTGCTTAAAGTGGCAAATGAAATGTAGCATTGATATACTTGCTAAAAGCAACTGCCAGCCATTTTTTTTTCTATGCATTATATAACAATATGCACATAAGAAATTCACCATGGCTGAGATCCGCAGCCTACCCTAAGCCTGCCTTAGTGCAAGCTGTAGTCCTGTCACCCGCTACTGCGGATTCATAGACACGTTTTTCTATTTGTTTATTAACAAAGTCTGGTGTGCACAATAAAAAGTAAAGCCCTTTAATCTTCATTATTTTGTAAATATACATAAACTTGGTGCTTAGTTTTATATTTGTCAGTTTGAAATGTAGATCTAGTGATGATAAATAGCAAGAAATTGACTTTTTTTTACCATGAAAACCTCTGCCTTAATGCATTGATACCATGATTGATGCTAGATAGATTATGGCTAGATAGAATTTCGTGTATACAGCGCATGCATATGTAGTATCCAATTCTGGGAATAGAGAAGTATAGCATTGGTTGTAGCAGTGTGTATATTGGGCCTGATTCAGTGACAAACGCTGATTCCGCTGTCACTGTGTCACGGTATGCAGCGGTTATGTGAAAATATTCAAAATCCACAGGAGGCGTCTTTAGTTAAAAAAAGAAAAAGTCCAGTGCAATCTCCCTTGATCCGCTTGCAAAGTCCAAAGCCATAGCACTGGATCCTTTGAGTGAACATCGGACGTCTGAATAATCCTGATGCTACTCAGGAGGTCTGCCAAAACCACGGAGCCAGGGCCAGTGAAATGGTGTCCGATGACGCAACACCTGGCTTTGGCCTTCCCAGGAAACTGGGTCGACATGCCCCCACTTTCTGGAACAGTCCACCTCCAAGCCCCCAAACGGCTGTAGGCTGTCACTCACCCGATGTCTGCAACCGCACTGCGACCTCACACATTGCAGCACCTTATCCACCTATGCGTAGATCATTAAATATCAAATGTATGTGAATCTCTGAATCTGACCCATTGTCTCCTAATTTCTGCTTAGTGTTGAGTCCCCTCAACCCTTAAAACGTTACCAAATGAAAAAGCCATAAAACTTGTGTCTATACAAGGATTTTTCTATAATATAGTAGTGCTTACCCGCTCCTCACCTGGCCCACTGAAGCAGCTAAAGCCCTCCTAGGACATGGCTTGAAGCGTACTGCGTGTTTCCCACATTACCTTGTGGTTCCAATGTGCAGCAAGATTCACCTTGTCCTTGTCTGTATTCTGGGGGTGTACTACATAGCCAAGAAACAAATAGCACCTGTTAACTAAAATTATAAGTTGCTGTAAAAAAATCTTCTCAATTGCTATTATGTCACATTAATGTTACATATCTGTACATGCAATAAACTTAAGATAGTTAATATAACAAAATAGCATATCCCTTGATGGCATTGTTGTCCTGTAATGTAAAGGTGCATACACACTGGGCGTTTTGCCCAGCGTGTATGAACAGCGATGATCGTGAACATCGCTTGCAGGAAAATAGAACGGGGGGGTGGGGGGTGAAGCACTTTCCACAGTAGGAGACTGTGGAAAGTGCTTCACTGGGCTGTATAAACAGCCCGACTTACGGCGGACGCTAGCGATGATGCGGGAGCATGCATCAGCGCTCATCGCTAGCCCATACACACAGGACGAGTTTCAGCTCAAAGTAGCTCAAAATCGCCCAGTGTGTATGGGCCTTAAAAGTGTAACTGTACTTGAAATTAGGTTAATGGATTTGTGATAGGTGCCTATTACAGTGCCTTGCTAAAGTATTCACCCCTTTGCATTTTTCATGTTTTGTTGCCTAACGACCTGGAATTAAAATGGATTGTTTGAAGATTTGTATCATTTCATTCACAAAACATGCCTACAACTTTGAAGATGTTTTTTTATTTTATTGTGAAGCAAACAACAAATAGGACAAAATAACAGAAAACTTCAGCGTGCATAACTATTCACCCCCTAAAGTCAGTACTTTGTAGAGCCACCTTTTGCGGCAATTACAGCTACAAGTCGCTTTGGATAAGTCTCTATGAGCTTGCCACATCTTGCCACTGGGATTTTTGCCCATTCCTCAAGGCAAAACTGATCCAGCTCCTTCATGTTGGATGGTTTCCGCTTGTGAATAGCAATCTTCAAGTCTGACCACAGATTCTCAATTGGATTGAGATCTGGGCTTTGACTAGGCCATTCCAACACATTTAAATGTTTCCCCTTAAACCACTCGAGTGTTGCTTTAGCAGTATGCTTCAGGTCATTGTCCTGCTGGAAGGTGAACCTCCGTCCCAGTCTCAAATCACAGGCAGACTGAAACAGGTTTTGCTTAAGAATATCCCTGTATCCATCTATCCCTCGACTCGAAACAGTTTCCCAGTCCCTGCTGCTGAAAAACATCCCCACAGCATGATGCTGCCACCACCATGTTTCACTGTGGGGATGGTGTTCTTGGGGTGATGGGATGTGTTGGGTTTGCGCCAGACATAGCATTTTCCTTGGTGGCCAGAAAGTCCAATTTTAGTCTCATCTGACCACAGCACCTTCCTCCATACATTTGGGGAGTCGTCCATATGCCTTTTGGCAAACTCAGAGTACCTTCTTATTTTTAAACACTAAGTAATGGCTTTTTTCTGGCCACTCTTCCATAAAGCCCAGCTCTATGGAGTGTACGGCTTATTGTGGTAACACGCACAGATACACCAGTCTCTGCTGTGGAACTCTGCGGCTCCTTCAGGGTTACCTTTGGTCTCTGTGCTGCCTCTCTGATTAATGCCCTCCTTGCCCGGTCTGTGAGTTTTGGTGGCCAGCCCTCTCCTGGCACGTTTGTTGTCGTACCATGTTCTTTCCATTTGAAGATGATGGAGTTGATGGTGCTCCGAGGGATCATCACAGATTTGGATATTTTTTTTTTTATAACCCAACCCTGACTTGTACTTCTCAACAACTTTGTCCCTGACTTGTTTGGAGAGCTCCTTGGTCTTCATGGTGTGATGCCTCTTGCTTAGTGGTGTTGCAGCCTCTGTGGCCTTTCAGAAAAGGTGTGTTTATACTAGAGATGAGCGGATTCGGTTTTACTCGGATTTACTCTGTTCTCAAAATGGCATCTGGTTGGCTATCCAAAACACATGACATCCGTGAGCCAATGAGATGCCGTTTTGAGAACCGAGTAAAACCGAATCCGCTCATCTCTAGTTTATACTGACAGATCATGTGACACTTAGATTGCACACAGGTGCACTTTATTCCGCTAATTATGTGACTTCTGAAGGTAATTGGTTGCACCAGAACTTTTGAGGGGCTTCATAGCAAAGGGGGTGAATGCATATGCACATGCACATGTCAATTTTCAAATTTTTATTTATAAAATAATTTTTTTTTATATAAATTTTTCTCATTTCACTTCAGTAACTTAGACTATTTTGTGCAGATCCATTACATAAATGTCAGATTACTTTTTTTTTTTTTTTTTTTTCAATTACAGGTTGTAATGTAACAAAATAGGTAAAAAGCCAAGGGGGGTGAATACTTTAGCATGGCACTGTAGCTATAATAAAGCTTTAAATCTGATGTCTTGGGTACAGAATAATCCTTTTTAAATGTATTAGTCCTTTTAAAACACATGAGGTGTACAGTTTATATTTCCCACCATATTTTGTCACAATTACTTGTGCTATGATTTTTTTCCCCCCGCATACCGATAGATTGTGTTTATCGTTGTAGCATTTGTGTCAAGTTCTTTTAGTCCTGTGAGAAGTGATAAATTACTTGCCATTATTTGCCGCTGCATTTCCTCTGTAGCCTTCTGACTTGTCTCTATTACTACTAAGCTGGTGTTATGTCTCTGGGTGCCGCAGGAAGATTTGGAAAATACTTTACTGTACAGTTGAGGGTATTCTCTTTTTCTTATGTAGTCCTTTTACCACTTTACCATTATCAAAATCATATGTTCAAAGTCTTGTTTGACTGTGCACTTAGGCGGAAGCTATGTATAATTTCATTTATTTATATATTTATTTTAGTGGCCTCTTATGTTATTAGGTACCAGCACAAATGTAATAAAGAAAATATTTCCAAATTTGTATACAAACAGATTAAATTACCTGGATTAACACCCAGAACTATTCGGTGTTTCTGTAAACATGCGGGTAATGCGCAGTAACCTGTAGATTCCATGATAATTACTGGGATCTATGGGTTTCCTCATGTGTTAAGCCCCAGAATGTGCAGCTAACACAGGTTTTTCCTTGCAGCTCCTGTTTTATATTAATATAGTGTTCCCGCTAGGATGCGGGAAGGGCTGGGTGCATAGGTGCTGGAGCAGTATGTCGCGCATGCTCAGAAAGGGGGAGAGGCCCCACTGGCATCACTGTTGGGGACAGTTTGGCTCCCTCTGCGTCACCAATGCAAATATGTCCGCATCACCAATGGGGGGCATTTCAACCTGTCCTTGTCACTAATTGGGGAGTGCCAGCCTTCTCCAAAGCATTCCCCTTATGTGAACAGGTGGGGGACGCATGCGCACGGCATCCATTAATGTGGCAACTGCACTGGCCAGCTGTTTTAGCAGGGCAGCCTAGTGTGAACACTGTTATTTATACATACACACACACACACACACACACACACACACACACACACACACACACACACTTAATTAATCTGCAATTAGACCAATAATCTACATACCTCCAAATATCTTGGTAGATTGCTTGATTGGGGTTTTATTAATAATTATTGTCAGGGACTTTATCTGCAGAACAAATCAGACAAACTTCTTTTAGCTATCAAGGACACCTGTGCACCAAAAAGCTACAACAAACAACACTGGCCAAGGACACCCATTCAGGCGTTTTAATTGCGGGCGCAGCAATTCAATTGCTCTGCCGTTCAGGGGTCCAGCAGTCATGGAGGTCAATTATTTTTTCCTCACAGCCCCTTGAGGTGCGGAAAAAAATGTGTGCAAATGTGGCAGGACTTTAGACTAGTTTAGCCGATTTCGGTGGCTAAACCCGGTCTGTTTGGGCGTGATATGCATGTGCACCCAAACAGTTGAATTGTTACAATTGTTTGGGCGTCTAACAGTCCTGTTTAGATAGGAAAATTAGACGCCCAAGTACTATTAGCATTTTTTTCACAACACTCCTAGACTTACTTTTCTTCTGAACTTCTCAATTAGAAAACTTATTAAATTAAGTAAGTTGTGCCTACCTGTTATCCTTAGGGTCAGTTACAGTATGTCGTTGTGGACAGGGTTGTGCTACTGTTTGTCCACATATTTATGAGCGGAAGTCATCACTGATGTTACCTATCACTTTGACCATAAAACAATTTGATTGGGTCCTGGACCACCAATCCTTGGCCCCCTGCATATGCCCCTAGGTTCCAAGGAACACAGTTTTGGAACCACCATACTGGGTCTTTTGTTGGGTCCATCGGTGCTCTAACAGGATAAAAGACGTCTGTCTGAGTTTATCCTGAGGAGGGTTCATTCCTAAAGATACCCAAAATGAGATATGTATTAAATTGTTTTGATGTATGTAAATTATTATTGGTCTGATTCAAATTTCCAAACAGTCCCGACAGTCTGCATGCCGACTAACAGGGACTATTCCCACTCGTGGGTGTCCACGACACCCGTAGAGTGGGATTACAACCTGTGCTCGCCGCCGAATCTGCAAGGGGCTTCTTTGCGCTCGGCCCCCCCGCAAGTTTGTCATGTTTGATCATTGATTTTTGACCAATACCACTTACATATAATATAGTATTGTATTGCAGGGTTATTGGATTACAGGTTTCTATTTCTACTATGTAACATTTTCTTTTTTAGTTGGCGGAGTAACTATTACATTATGTAGACTGTGAGAGAGACACATCTAGGTTGCTGAATGACGCTTGAACATTGAACATGTTCTACAACGTTTAAGAGGTTCATAGCCTGGCCTTCGTTCTTGTATTATATACGGCATGACCCAATATTCTGTGACTTTCAACTCCATTCATGTAAATTCTGTGTTCCATATCTTACATGTTTTAGTGTGAGCCAGTGTGTGTTGTTTTAAAAAAAAAATAATAATAATAATTGAAGCAGATGACAAAAAATAGAGCTAGCCAAATTCGGAAGATTTTATTGTTGGAAAATAATCTGGCATGTATTTATTTTTAAGTGAAAATATTTATTTTGAACAATCCATGGGTCAGTCACCTGCCATCTTTGTATAGAATAAATACGGAATTGAGTTCTTGTTTTTCAAGCCATAATGATTCCACGAGCGAACACAGATGTACAAAAAAGATGTAGCTTCTATTTTCTATTGACAGCTTCCAAATATTTAGTATTTAATTCCAAGAGTTGCAATTAGTACAGCAGCCATGGTACTCCAACCACACATCCCACAAGCTAATTATATTAGCGAGGTCAGAGAAAATACATATTTTCAGAAAAATAAAGGGCTGTATTAATGTGTGTCTTCTACTTGGCTGTTAGATCACAGTTTGTTGATCTGGTGTATAATGTGTACAATTCACAAATTCGTCTTATAACAGAAATTGGTGTGTGATTGTGTTTATTTTACTAACCAGTATATTCACAGCAATCACTTCCAAATATCTCTGCAGTAAAGATGTGTTAATTACAAAACAGACAAGGTCTTCTATTATATTAAATCTACTAACAAGAAGACAGCAGGAATCACACATTTAAATAGCATCATCAACCCTTATTTTAGTGCACTGTTTTGATCTGCTAGTTACACGTAGACCAAAGGTGCTATTAAAGACAGAGTGTATAAAATAGGCAGCATTATATGAACAAAATGCATTCAACAAGCAAACAGACCTTTAACATAATTTTAACAAGCCGCCGAAATGATAAACTATCAAATTCTGCCGATTCATGCGGTGCTAATAACAAGAATTTGCCTTAGCTAAGAAGAGCGCTAATGGCTTTGTTATAAATTGTCTCTTGCAACGGTGACCCCATAAGTCTCAAGGCACATGGTAAGCTGAACTGAAAATAGTATTCTATGGAGGTGCTGAAAATCTGGAAAGCTACCGCGATTCTCTGAAGATAGGTAGGCTTCCTATTACTAGGGTGTTGAATCAAGCAATTCATTTCAAGTAGCTCTGCGATATAGCGTGGATTCACTAGCTTAGAGGGAAACGTGGTTGACATTGAAGCATCTTCTCTTCTTATTACCTACCTATTTAGGTTTTTGTTTAAACACTTTTTTGCTATTTCAGCTTACTTTAAAATGAATTATTGTTTTTCTTTTAAGTCTATTTAATTTATTTATTTTTTTAAATAAAACCACTTGATTTTTCTTTTGTCAAAATAAGACCAGCATTTAATTTAAGCTCCACTCATATACCTGGAAAATGCGTCCGCAAGTGGAAATTATTTCATGTGCTGGTGATTGCTGTTTAAAAATACTTCTCTTTAAAAGTAATTAAAAAATATATATATTTATACAGTTGTTTTTTGGTTGTTGTTTTCATATCTTATATAAATGAAGAAAAAAAAAAAAAAACATAGCCGTGCTTACAAGGCCCCCTGGAACACGCATGCAAATACCCACCAGGGCATTTCCCTCTGATCTCACTGTAGTATAATTAACACCTATTTTACCCACAACTCATTAAAGCTCTGTACATGAGTGAATCGATTTTATTGAGCGATAATGCTCATAAAGATAACTAGCTCTCTCACTGTGGACAAAAAGCAATTATTACTTTATAGAAATGAGAATGCACTATATAGGTCCTTCCCCATAGGTATGTACACACATTTTTTATATATCTGTATATATAATATTACACACAAACACCCTGTTTGTTTCTAATTTTACAATCCAGGTTGTTTAGATGAGTATTGAGGCTGTTGCTATAGCGATGGCAGATGATTCTCTTATTTTTGCAAACTTAGAGGATGCCATATTTACTTGAACTTCCAAAAAATGCTGTTTGTGAAAACAATCTGCTTGACTATATGCAAATGTATCTACAGATACATATGGAAATACTGCAGAAATATATCAATACTTATGGACGTCTATGTACATTTCTTATGGTTTCTAGGTTAAGCAGCGGTGTATGTTTTTTGTTTTATGTATTTTTTATTTTATTTGGTGGACCATGTTTTCTTTTTATGGGCTAAACCTCTTCATCATGGTATACAGTGTGGTCTCTGCAGGCTATAAGATGGTACAACAGCGTAAGAAGATATTTAACAATGCAATTAAAATGTATGGGTCAGTTAGTTTTTCTTTTGGAATTAAATAATCTGCAATGTTGATATAAGTTTACCAGGTTCCAATGGCTAGGTCGACACCATATGGTCGGCATGCATTAGACCAGTGGTCTCCAACCTTAATTGGGGTGTGAGCTACTTTCGGAAAATAAAACCTCTGAAGGAGCAACACCCTGCCCCAAATGCACGTGCTTTCCTGCAAACGTGGGTGTGGCCTCACAAAGTGGGTGTAACCTCACAACTACAAGTAATGCCCCCTCCGCATAGTGCCAGATACACAAATAATGCCCCTCAGCAGTGCCAGATACACAAATAATGCCCCTCAGCAGTGCCAGATATTCAAATAATGTCTCCCAGCAGTGCCAGATACACAAGTAATGCCGCCCCCCCCCCCCCCCCCCGCAGTGTCCGATACAGTGCCCCACACAGTGCTAACCCTTGCTTACTTCTACTGCCACCGGTGCTGCTTCTCCTGTATGAGGGACGGCAGGGGAGGAGAGCGCAGTGCGCGCCTCTCCTGTGAAGTCCGGAGAGCGGCTGCGGTGAGGGTGACAGTCTCCGGCGGCAGTCATTTAAAATATGGTGCTGGTAAGGGAGCCAGTCAAAACTCACGGTCCGGCAGCCAATCAGGTGCCGCCACTGTCGGTCCACGATCTCTGATTGGCTGACGGCTGGCACCATATTAATAATGAAGGGAGGAGGAGTGCCAGAGACTGCCCAAGCCCGTGCGCTCTGTGAGCTACCGAATATACTACGGCGAGCTTACCGGTAGCTCGCGAGCTACGGGTTGGAGATCACTGCATTAGACCAACAAGGTCAACATGTAAAAAGTAGACTGTGCTTAAGCTCTACATGTTCAAAAGGTTGACATGACAATGGTTAACATACACATGGTCGACACAAGGTTTTTTTTTATGGCTGGGTTACATGTTTAACTGTTTTTGCTTGATTTAACATCCACTGGGACTACGATTGGGATTAGTAACCTATGGTGAGCGCAGCGAGCCCGCAAAGGTACACATTTACACAGATTGTGGTCACGTATGATAAAACTTACAAATTACAAACTATATTAAAAAAAAACCAACAAAACTTGTGTCGACCATTTTTGTTGCCTATTGTCATGCCGACCTTTTGACCCTGTCTACTATATGGGGTCGACCTAATGACTACCTGGTTGCTGTAGATTTTCTATACCACACCCACTGAAACCTGTATATTTTAAATGTAAACCTCAATTAACATAAGTTATTACTCCACTTGCTCTGTACATTGCAGCTTCCTTACCCACTAGGTGCAAAGGTAGGCACTGCCTGAGAGCCAACTCTCCTTACCCACTGGGTGGAGAGGTAGGCACTGCCTGAGAGCCAACTCTCCTTACCCACTGGGCGGAGAGGTAGGCTCTGCCTGAGAGCCAACTCTCCTTACCCACTGGGCGGAGAGGTAGGCAGTGCCAGCCAACTCTCCTTACCCACTGGGTGGAGAGGTAGGCTCTGCCTGAGAGCCAATTCTCCTTACCCACTGGGTGGAGTGGTAGGCAGTGCCTGAGAGCCAATTCTCCTTACCCACTGGGTGGAGAGGTAGGCAGTGCCCGAGAGCCAACTCTCAGCTCAGCGTTTACTTACAGCATGTGCTATTTTTATTTATGTTCACATTTTTATTTGTCGTGTTTTTCTCTGGCATTTATTTCTGACTATGGGGGTATTCAGTCACCCGCGATCAATTAGCCCAGATAAGCCGGAGTTTTGGGCTAATTTGGGCTAATGTTGATTTTAATTTTTTTACAGATATATGCGGTGCTCCCTTAAGTCTGTTCCATTACAGTCCAGATTAACAAAGGCAATATTTTTATGACGCAATACGAAAATACCAATATTTACCCCAGATACGGGCATTCTGCACAATTATAGGTTTATATATGATATTTTCAATTTGTGGGGTAATACCTGAGACAGTTTTACGCAGATGGTTGCGGAATTGAATGGGCTGGATAGCCCAATCCGCTTCACGTATAACATTCAGACCGACTGAATAGACTTTTTTGATATCTGAGTTCAGAAAGCAGAATTCACTGGGAACTACTTTGTTCCGTAAAAGTACAGATAGAAGTACATTTCTGTACTCCACTAGTCACCACCCAAGGGCCCTTAAGAATGGACTGCCTATCTCACAATTGCTCCACGTAATGCGGAACAACACACAAAGAGACTTGAGAGAAAAGCAGTTAACTTAGATGGCAGCCAGGTTTGAAGAAAGAGGCTATGCTACTTGTCTGGTGAAGAAAGCATTAAAAAGTGCAAGATACATCTTCGCAGGTGGACCGGTTAAATCTATACCACAGACCTCTGATAGAATGGTGATTACAACCCAGTATGATGTCAATGCCCCTGCGTTTGAAAGTTTGGTCAAAAAAAAAAGGCCAATAATTGCCACAGACAGAACTTTTAAGAATGTTGCCAAGAAGCAATTGATATAAATTGCATATGGACAAAATTTGAAGCAGTTGCTTATGTAGCCAATGAAGAACTTTAACACTAACACTAAAATAAAATAAAAATGTGTGGCTTAGGCCTAATAAATTGGGCTGCTTTCGCTGTTTAGGCTCACAACCTGCAACAGTATGCTCACTGGAAAAGTGTTTGCCCATCCTCATATGGTCAAAAAGATTGCTATTAAGCATCATGTCACTTGTACCACAGACCACGTGAGCTACATCCTGATGTGTCCTTGTGGACTTTATTACATGGGTAAAACTACTACCACATTCAAGGAAAGGATGGCGAATCACAGGCTCTCAATTAGGCAAGCAGTGATTAACAAACAAAGTGATAAACCGGTGGCTCTGCATTTTCTGATTAAAGGACACCATCTTGCATCACTTAAATGCATGATTACAGATCATGTCTCAGAACTACAGAGGGGTGGTGTCTGTGGTAGAAAATTGCTTCAGAATGAGTCCAGATGGATTTTTAATCTTGACACGAAATCCCCAATGGGTCTAAATGAAAATATTAATATGAAGTGCTTTGTATAGTGTGGTGTAGTATTTCGACACTGTATCACTTGCCTGTGTAATAGTCCTTATATTTGTTATATATATGTTTTGTGTTATATTGTTGTATTTATGTGGTCCTACTTGATATTTGGCATGACCATACATTTGTGTGGTTCTGCCTGATATTTATTAGGACTGTGTAATTATTTGTAATTTAATGTAATTATTTTGCATTTTTTATGGATGTTGGCATTGCAGTTGGCACTCTTTTATGAATATATGTGTGGAGCTACATCTGCGGGTAGACATAACTGTGTTTTGCACACGTTTATTAGATATTTTGAATATATAATAGCTATAACTATTAAAATATGGACTTGTGGTTGATGAGTATAGCAGGCTGTTGTTGCCCTTGGCAACCCTAGTGCTGTTTGCTCCCCAGATGCACTGCACCATTTACATGTAATATGCCCTACACACTTAAAGATCTAACTGAACGATATGAACGTTCTCATTCATATCGTTCAGTGTGTAGGCACCAACGATGAACGATGCGCGGCCCCATGCTCGTTCATCGTTGGTGCTGGGTCGCTTATACATGCATGCCAATATGGATAATCGCGTCCATATTAGTATGCACTGCCTCCATCACTCTTCTGAGCGAGATCTTTCATTTTCTCGTCTAGTGTGTATGGGGCTTAACTCTCTCTGCACATGTAATATCTGCCCCTCCTTTAGCGCACATGGTTTCGCCCATTAGAGAACAAATGTGCTGCTGTGATCAGGTCTGAATTAGGCCCTGAGTTTGAGAACCACTGGTTTAGAGTAATGAAAGAAAGTGTGCACAGATTGAGTGATCTCGTTCTGGTCCAAATTAATACATGTGCAGCGTTTAAAAAAAAAAAAAAAAATTAAATATTTTTTTTTTTTTTTTTTTTCCAAGTTGGAAAAATATAAAAAAATTGTTTTCCAAAACGATTTCCATATAGAAGAGTGGTCATGGTTGTTGGTGTGTTTGTTTTTTTCAACTTTTTGTTGCAATTCTGTTGAAATGCTGATCAGTGCAGCACAATATGTAAGGGTTTTATATAAAGTTATTCCTGTGAGTTTTCCCCATAATATCATTTCTGAAGTTCAGCTGTGTCAGAGATTGTGACATATGGGTCTAATGTTACTATCACTGTCTAAATTTAAATTCGGCACAAAAGCACTGATGTTGTGCAGTCTGTTTCGTTTTTCCCTGTTTTTTTGTTTTTGTTTTTTTTTTGTAGTTCAGGCTCAAAGAGCAATACAATGATTTGTATGAAATAAGTTACACATCCATAGTTAGTGATGTATTGTAAAGTAAACTGTTTTAATGATGGAATTAGCATTTCTTCTGATTCTGGTTACATTTGTGGCCATTATTTTCTAGTCAATATTAGGTCTATGCAGTTTATCTATATAATGCATGTTTCATAGCGCATTAGACTAACACATGATGCTGTCTATATCCAAGAGGCTCGCTGTTGTAGGGATTATTGACCCAGGAACCTGTTGCAGATTAATATATGGTGCATGGAGTGTGTTCAGTTAGCTATACCTTTAGATACAGCACTTCTCAGCGGCAATGTGTTACTGAGCCTCCGACAGGTAATGGTGCAACGGTATAAATACACTTGTATTATCATTGAACAAGAGCCGTACTGAATAAACTTTTTTTTATAACTTTTTACGAAGCACACATATATTACACATGACATTAATATTTAGTCATTCACATCAGTCCCAGGTCCCATGGAGCTTGCAATCTATATTCCCTACCACATGTACACACATACGCACCTGGGTTCATTTTTGTCAGAAGCCATTTATTATACCACAGTACCCAGAGGAAACCCATGTAAACATAAGGAGAACATGCAAACTTCACACAGATATGGCCTTGGCGGAAATTGATCTCCGAGCTGTAAGGCCACAAACCACTATGCCCCTGTACTATTAATGTTTAACCCAGAGGTTCTCAAACTGTGTGCCGTGGTTCCCTGGGGTGCCTTGGGACACTTGCAGGGGTGCCCTGGGTTGGTGGTCCAGGACCAATTCAAATTATTCATGGTCATTATAATAGGCAAAACCAGTGCTGGTGGCTGCCAGTCATAAAATATGCAGTCAAACAGAAGCAAATCTTGTCCCTCACCACACAACTGACCCTAAGGATGACATATAAACGCGATCTACTTAATGTAATATTTCTTTCTGAATTTCTCAATAAGAAATTTTTGCCCTAGGGGTGCCGTGAAAAAAATTCTGATAGTCTAGGGCGCCGTGATTCAAAAAAGTTTGGAATCCACTGGTTTAACCCCGTAACTAGACAAAACAACTTGTGTCATGACTAACAGATTGGGGGCCAATGGAATGTGTTCTTAGTACAGGTTCTGGTTTCTGTCATCCAGGCTACAATGGAGAAGAAAAGCAAGTTGTTTGTTTTTGACAATGGGTATTAGTGTGGCATAATGTGTTCAAATGCGCTGGCCTTATATTAGCTAATGATATACAGGTTGAGTATCCCTTATCCAAAATGCTTGGGACCAGAAGTATTTTGGATATTGGATTTTTCCGTATTTTGGAATAATTGCATACCATAATGACATATCATGGTGATGAGACCTAAGTGTAAGCACAGAATACATTTATGTTTATATATACACCATATACATAGCCTGAAGGTGATTTTAGTCAATATTTTTTATAACTTTTTGCATTAAACAAAGTTTGTGTACATTCACACAATTCATTTATGTTTCATATACACCTTATAAACACAGCCTGAAGGTCATTTAATACAATATGTTTAATAACGTTGTGTATTAAACACAGTTTGTGTACATTGAGCCATTAAAAACAAAGATCTCACTATCTCAGTCTAACACAAAAAATTCCGTATTTTGGAATATTCCGTATTTCGGAATATTTGGCTATGGGATACTCAACCTGTATCAGTTTTCATTTAGTACAGTCCAGAAAATGAAAGCCATCAATTGATTGGTTGCTTGTTTACATCATAACTACTTGATGACTATTATTAGTACATATTTAGGAAACAAAATATCAATATTTTACCAATTGGACTATTTGTGAAGTTTGGTAGAAAAGCCTTTTGATATACATGCCAACCTTGAGGAGAAATCATTGAACTCACAGGTAATGTATCTATCAAATAACTAGATATGAAGAGTCACAGCTAAACCAACACTCTCCCCTACAATGTACAGTGGCTGTTGCCATCTGAGACTAGCTGTTTTGTGTGTGTGAAATAGATAGATAGATACATAGGGGTATATGCAATTGCGGTCGAATTCGCGGCAATTTTCGCCGTTTTTTAATTCGACTCAATTCGACAGGTGAATCCCGGAAGGTGGCTTCCGGAATTCACCATATTCAATGAAAAACGGATTCGCCAGAGTCGCGGGCGAAAATCGGCCGATTTGGCGGATTTTGCCGCGATTTTAAAAAACGGTAAAAAAACGTGAAAAACCCGAAAAAAAAATGGCGTGGGGTCCCCCCTCCAAAGCATAACCAGCCTCGGGCTCATCGAGCTGGTCCTGGTTCTAAAAATGCAGGGGAAAAATTGGCCAGGGATCCCCCGTATTTTTAAAACCAGCACCGGGCTCTGCGCCTGGTGCCAAAAATACGGGGGACAAAAAGAGTAGGGGTCCCCCGTATTTTTAACACCAGCATCGGGCTCCACTAGCTGGACAGATAATGCCACAGCCGGGGGTCACTTTTATGCCGTGCCCTGCGGCCGTGGCATTAAATATCCAACTAGTCACCCCTGGCCGGGGTACCCTGGGGGAGTGGGGACCCCTTCAATCAAGGGGTCCCCCCCCCCCAGCCACCCAAGGGCCAGGGGTGAAGCCCGAGGCTGTCCCCCCCATCCAATGGGCTGCGGATGGGGGGGCTGATAGCCTTTTGTGATAATAAAAAGATATTGTTTTTTCCAGCAGTACTACAAGTCCCAGCAAGCCTCCCCCGCAAGCTGGTACTTGGAGAACCACAAGTACCAGCATGCGGGAGAAAAACGGGTCCGCTGGTACCTGTAGTACTACTGGGAAAAAAATACCCAAATAAAAACAGGACACACACACCTTGATAGTAAAACTTTATTACACACTACCGACACACACATACTTACCTATGTTGACACGCCGACTGCCACGGTCTCCGACGATCCGAGGGTACCTGTGAAAAAATTATACTCACCTTCCAGCGTCCAGAGATAAATCCACGTCCAGAGAGTAAAATCCACGTACTTGTTTAAAAAAAAAAACACGCAAAAACCCGCTCCATACCGGACTAGAAAGGGGTCCAATGTTTTCACATCAGACCCCTTTCTCCCGAATGCCGGGACATCACGTGACTCCTGTCACTGACGTCCCTTCAGCCAATCAGGAAGCGCTACTTCCGTGGCGCTCACCTGATTGGCTGTGCGCTGTCTGTACTGTGACAGCACATCGCAAAGCCGCTCCATTACTTTCAATGGTGGGAACTTTGCGGGTAGCGGTGGGGTCACCCGCCGGTCAGCCGCTGACCGGCGGGTGACCTTACCGCTAGCCGCTAAGTTCCCACCATTGAAAGTAATGGAGCGGCTTTGCGATGTGCTGTCACAGTACAGACAGCGCACAGCCAATCAGGTGAGCGCAACGAAGTTGCGCTTCCTGATTGGCTTAGAGACCTTTCTGTGACAGCTGTCACTGACAGGTCTCATTCGTGGAAAGGTGTCCCATGTGTCAGCATGGGACCCCTTTCTGTCCGGCATGGAGCGGGTGTTCGGTTTGTTTTTTTGCCAAGTACGTGGATTTATCTCTGGACCATGGCTGAGGTGAGTATATTGATCTTTTCTTTTCAGGTATCCGTGGATTCTACATGGAGAAGAGGACCGATGTCGGCGTGTGAACATAGGTAAGTATGTGTGTGTCGACGTATGAAATAAAGTTTTACTGTCGACGGTGTGTGTGTCCTGTTTTTATTTGGGTATTTTTTTCCCAGTAGTACTACAGGTACCAGCGGGCCCGTTTTTCTCCCGCATGCTGGTACTTGTGGTTCTCCAAGTACCAGCTTGCGGGGGAGGCTTGCTGGGACTTGTAGTACTGCTGGAAAAAACAATATCTTTTTATTATCACAAAAGGCTATCAGCCCCCCCATCCGCAGCCCATTGGATGGGGGGGGACAGCCTCGGGCTTCACCCCTGGCCCTTGGGTGGCTGGGGGGGGGGGACCCCTTGATTGAAGGGGTCCCCACTCCCCCAGGGTACCCCGGCCAGGGGTGACTAGTTGGATATTTAATGCCACGGCCGCAGGGCACGGCATAAAAGTGACCCCCGGCTGTGGCATTATCTGTCCAGCTAGTGGAGCCCGATGCTGGTGTTAAAAATACGGGGGACCCCTACTCTTTTTGTCCCCCGTATTTTTGGCACCAGCACCAGGCGCAGAGCCCGGTGCTGGTTTTAAAAATACGGGGGATCCCCTGTCAATTTTCCCCCCGCATTTTTAGAACCAGGACCAGCTCGAAGAGCCCGAGGCTGGTTATGCTTTGGAGGGGGGACCCCACGCCATTTTTTTTTATGATTTCACCGTTCCAGCATAAAAAAATAAAATAAAATAATAATAATATTTTAAAAAATATATAAATAATATTTGTGCCTCCAAAAAAAAAAAAAAAAAAGTACCTAATCCCTTCTAATATAAATAGATCTGCTATTCCCCCCAAAAAAAACACAAAAAAAAACATGTTTAAATTTTTTTTATTTGTTTTCACCCTCCAAAGTGTGGCAGATTGAAAATGACGAATTTGCTGTCTAAAAGCACTGCTGTCGAATTTCCAAACTTGAATTGAATATGCTTTGGTCGAATTGCAGCACTTGTATCATTGCAGAAAAGTCGAATTTGCAAAAA
Organism: Pseudophryne corroboree; assembly: GCF_028390025.1. NCBI lineage: Eukaryota > Metazoa > Chordata > Amphibia > Anura > Myobatrachidae > Pseudophryne > Pseudophryne corroboree. The sequence continues at coordinate 130,435,473 of NC_086450.1, read as the reverse complement.
GTCGAATTTCAAAAAGTCGAATTTTGAAAGTCCGTTTTTTGGTCGGAAAGCACTGAATTGCATAGGCGATTTTTTTTTTGGTCGAAAATGACCCGAAATTCGACAATTTCGGGAATTCGACCGCAATTGCATATACCCCATAGATAGATATATGTATGATGTGTGTGTGTGTGTGTGTGTGTGTGTATATATATATATTTATATATATAATATACTAGACACACAAGTGTCTGTTAATTGCTGAAAATTAGGGCGTTTATCCTGCCTGGATGGTGCTTTTCCAAGCAAATAAAAACGGGAATAAGTCCAAAAGTTGTACATAAGGTTTTCAGATCTGTGGGAGACCAATCTAACATAATAAACGTGACAAGAAGCACAGAATGGTTTTGGCAAGTGCCGGATGGTTAGGTACCTTTTTATATGCTCTGATTTCATCATATATTTGACACTACCCTTTGTAGCTAATGTTAGATAACTGTATTGTATATTTTCTAACTACATACACACATATATATGGTGCTGAACAATCAGAACAAATTATGAATTATTTACAACTTTGTTTAGATGTTTGATTACTGGAGACGTTACAAAGCTTTTCTGGGTTCTAATGGCTGTTTCAGCGTTTAACCAATAAATGAACTATTGCTACTTTTTAATTTCATCCCAGTTACCAGAGACGTGAGGTGTTAGTGCTAATTGCCACATTTTGATAGCTGTTAGCCATGTTTGTATCCTCCCAATACTGCCGCTTGCTAACGTTTTAGTTTTCCTAAAACAACTGATTGTAGATTTACCAGTGCTCTGGTTTTGCTCAGATATTAGGTAACTAGATAAAGTAAAACAGCTCCAGTAACCGAAGAGATAGCTTTTCTATGTAAAAGTAGATGAGACACTGGATGCATGAACTTTGTTTCCTAAGTTTCTGTGTATTTGAGGCACACTGCTCCTTACGCTATTTAAAACTCTGTGGCTTGAAGGGTATGCGGTCAAGATGCCGGCTTTCGGGCTCTCGGCAGTCAAAATACCACAGCCTGAACCCGGCACCCTTTAGAATCCCGATGCCGAAACTCTGAAAGGCCCAGGAGACCGACGTTGGAATCCCGACAGCCGACATCTCGACAATTAGTATAGCCGGCGGGTTAGGTATAGGGGAAGGGGGGTAGGGTTAGGCTGTGTGCCGGATTGATACGGATAGGCTGCGCGGTGGTAGTGTTAGGCATCCCCGGTGAGGGTTAGGATCAGGCTGCGGGGGAGGCAGGGTTAGGTTTAGGCACCACCGGGGGTGGTTAGGGTCAAGCACTAAGGGGAAGGTTATGGTTAGGCTGCGGGAACAGAGGGTTAGAGGGTAGGGGAGAGGGGAAACCAGCCCACACTCACCCCTGTTGGTCTTTGACTCATTGGGATCTTGGCGTCTGTATTATGACCACTGGGATCCCATAAGCCAGCATTTCATACTGAATCTGCTTCAAGCTTTCCTCATTTGGCTCTTCACAGGTTCTGACCACACTCCATTACAGGAGAGAACAAGTCACGGCCTTCTAAAAATCACAACTCCAGTCTCCTGAAATACTCTGCATTGTTGTAAATATGGTAATGTCTCTAGCATCCATAAGGGATATTGGGGGAATCTAGTACGATGGGGTATAGACGGGGTTCAAAGGAGCCGGTGCACTTTAAATTTCTTCAACTGGGTGTGCTGACTCCTCCCCTCTATGCCCCTCCCACAGGCAGTTTAGAAAAAAGTGCCCTCAGGAGAGGATGCACACTCTGCAAGCTCCAGAGAGTTTTCTTCAGTTTCCTTTTGAATCGTTATTTTCAGTATGCTGTTTGGGCAACAGCATACCTGCACCGTGGGAGTTAGGGGAGGGACGGTCACCGGCCTTGCGAGGTGTCAGAGCCTTTTCTCCGCTGCAGGACCACCGTCCTGAGAGGTTGTTGTACAGCGGGGCACTAATTTTCCATTTTATTGACTTTAGATTGTTCTTGCTCTTCTCTCCCTGTGCACTTTAATTGCACAGCTGGTGCTGTGACTTTAGTTAAAAACACCTGAAAGGGCTTTGTCCAAATAGTCTGTGTTTGAGTCTGTCTTGTGGGAACATTTGGCGTAACAGAAGTCTCTGCACCCAAGGACCTCTTTTTACCACACCAACACTTACCTTGCAGAGGTAACCAATTGTATGCTGGTGTTATACATGATTATACATTCTTATACTATATACCTTCATGTTCAGATATCACCTATCTAGTGCACAGTAGTTCTATCTGTGTTTAGGGAAAACTGTAGAAAACAGATTGTCACCGGTTAGACATCACTGGCCATAACATATGAAAGCCATCTAATTTTGTTCCTGGCTGGTTATAATTTTGTTGTCATTTCACATAACTTTCTAGTGTAATTGATGTGACAGGACTGGGCCTTAAATCCAGTCCCTTACCTGGTGCTCACTTTCATGTTTAGCCTCTCCCTGACATTGAAGATAAGATGGTACATAGGTGTCAGATCTACAGAAAGCATTAACGTTAATACATAAAGCAGTTTAAAAATAACTATCTATAAATTTTGTTTCTCTGTTATGCCAGGAAAAAAAAACAATAATTGGTGTTATTTTTCCTTCCAGAAAGCAAGAGATGTCCTGATGGCTGAAACGGCAGGGGGCTCTTTTATTAATATTATAATTAAATGAGGTTTGGGAACACCGCCAAGGCTGATACGAGTGAATCGTGCAGTGTCCACTGTTGTTCAGCTCTCGTGTCCAACAAGGAATTGACGTGACAGTTTTTCTTTTTGCAGGTTGTTATCGACGCCTTCAGACTAATCAATGCCAACATGATGGTTTTGGGACATGAACCAAGGCAAACCACGTCCAATCTTGGTCACTTAAACAAGCCGTCTATTCAGGTAAGTCACCAAGAACAAAAGATCAGTTAATATGCTGTTTCACGGATACTGTTGTCCACTTTTTTTTTTGTTTACTTTTCGTATAGAAAAATAAGTTTCGGTATACACAAAGAGGGTTCCACCCTTCTTAAAGTTGTTTGTACAGTACATGCTATCTTGACATTTTCCGAAATGTATTATTTTATTTATTTTGGCTGTCCTTTGTGTTTTTTGTCTAAGCATGTTTAATTCATCTGTGTGGAGTTTATGCTGTTGTCTTTGGATATGACACACCACTGCTTTATATGTACAAGTGTATGCATAGGCAAATGTGGGGTGGGAGGGATCCGATTGCATGGAAACCCCCCTCCTCTTGGAAAGTTGCTCAAATTATGACAACAGCAATGGTATATGCAGGTTGAGTGTCCCATATCCAAATATATACCGAAATACAAAATATTCCGAAATATGGAATCTTTTGAGTGAGAGAGTGAAATCTTTGTTTTCTGATGGCACAATGTAAACAAATTTTCTTTAATACACAGTTATTAAAAAATATTGTATTAAATGACCTTCAGGCTGTGTGTATAATCTGTATATGAAACATAAATGAATTGTGCGAATGTACACACACTTTGTTTAATGTACAAAGTTATTAAAAATATTGGCTAAATTACCTTCAGGCTGTGTGTATAAGGTGTATATGAAACATAAATGCATTCTGTGCTTAGACTTGGGTCCCATCGCCATTATTTCTCATTATGATATGCAATTATTCCAAAATATGGAAAAATCCGATATCCAAAATACTTCTGCTCGCGAGCATTTTGGATAAGGGATACTCTACCTGTAATACTATTTCTAGAACTGCAGCCATATCATGCAGTTTAAGGGATAGAGTGGTAGCAGCTTCTTCTACCAAGTTTGCGGTGTGTGTGGATTGAAATCCTCAATCAGTGCACTGGACCAGAGAGTAGCTACCAGGAAGAAGAGACAGGAGCCTTACAATGAGGTGGGCGAATGTGTCCTTAGAAAGTGCAGTGCTAGTTCTGTTATGTTTGTTTGTTTGTTTGTTTGTTTGTTTGTTTTATTATGGTACTGTATGTTTAACCTTTTCCTGACCACTTATCTTATTTATTTTATTTAAATATGTTTGATACAGCCTATACCCTAGTTAAATATTAATACTGTATTCCATACAGTATCCAGAATATAAAAAGTCTAATGTTTACATTACATTATTGTCCAGGGTTATTACTAGGTTCTTCTACCGCTCCCCCAGACTCCCGCACTTGCTCCAATGCTCCACAGAGTGGGAGTTTGTGGATTGCATTTGGAAACTCCTCTCTAGATATCCTGCGTTTGCCACTGGTATGCAATGAAAGCTGCATTATCCAAACTACTACACCTGGGTGTATGAATTTCTTTGTGAGGAAAGTAGGAGAAGACCAGAAGATGAGAACTGATTTGACTAAAAGTGGCAGAAACACAAAAATCTTATTCATTTGTGAGGTACCACAGTGCTCCACGGAACAGACATTAGAGCGAACAGGATATACATAAAACAAGTACTTCCAAGGTAGACAAACCAAATGAAGACATGGGGGTAAATTTACTAAGATGGGAGTTCTATTTAAGATCAGATGTTTGCCCATAGCAACCAATCAGATTCTACTTCTCATTTATCTAGCACCTTCTAGAAGATTATACCTGGAATCTGATTGGTTGCTATGGGCAACATCCCATCTTAAATAGAACTCCCATCTTAGTAAATTTACCCTCGGCAACAAAGGTTGTGATGGGTTTTGCTCATGGGAGCTTCTATTATAATAGGAGGGTGTAGCCAAAATAATATTTTTATAGAGGTCTGGGGTGTGGGAGTCCCCTTTGAAAGATTTATAGAGGAATTATTAAATACTGCTTGAAAATTAAGAAAATACTGTTTGTTTGTTTTTAGATGCTGATTAATATACATAAAATAACTGGTGTGTTTCTACTTAACTAAATTTCTCTAACGTCCTAGAGGATGCTGGGGACTCCGTAAGGACCATGGGGATAGACGGGCTCCACAGGAGACATGGGCACTTTTAGAAAGACTTTAGGGCTGGGTGTGCGCTGGCTCCTCCCTCTATGCCCCTCCTCTAGACCTCAGTTTGATACTGTGCCCAAAGGAGATGGGTGCACTTCAGGGAGCTCTCCTGAGCTTCCTGACAGAAAGTATATTTGTTAGGTTTTTTATTTTCAGGGAGCCTGCTGGCAACAGACTCCCTGCATCGAGGAACTGAGGGGAGAGAAGCAGACCTACTTCTGTGAGTTTAAAGGCTCTGCTTCTTAGGCTACTGGACACCATTAGCTCCAGAGGGATCGGTACGCAGGTCTCACCCTCGCCGTCCGTCCCAGAGCCGCGCCGCCGTCCCCCGCGCAGAGCCGGAAGATAGAAGCCGGGTGAGTATGAGAAGAAAAGAAGACTTCAGAGGCGGCAGAAGACTTCATGATCTTCACTGAGGTAACGCACAGCAGTAAAGCTGTGCGCCATTGCTCCCATACAGCTCACACACGGCAGTCACTGTACGGGTGCAGGGCGCAGGGGGCGCGCCCGGGGCAGCATATAGACCTCTTTTTGGCACAAATAAGTATATATACAGCTGGGCACTGTGTGTATATGTATATATATATATATATATATAATATAAAGAGCCCCCGCCAAATTTTGACATTTTAAGCGGGACAGAAGCCCGCCGCCGAGGGGGCGGGGCTTCTCCCTCAGCACTCACCAGCGCCATTGTTCTCCACAGCACCACTGAGAGGAAGCTCCCCGGACTCTCCCCTGCTTATACCACGGTAGACAGAGGGTTTTAAAGAAGAGGGGGGGGGGGGGGCACAAAATCAGGCGCAGATTGTATATGTATACAGCGCTATCTGGGTAAACATAAAATTATTGTGTTTTTTTTCCTGGGTCATATAGCGCTGGAGTGTGTTGTGTACTGGCATACTCTCTCTCTGTCTCTCCAAAGGGCCTGGTGGGGAAACTGTCTTCAGATAAGAGGTTCCCTGTGTGTGTGGTGTGTCTGTACGCGTGTGTCGACATGTCTGAGGTAGAAGGCTCACCTAGGGAGGAGGGGGAGCGTATGAATGTGAGGTCTCCGTCGGCGGTGCCGACACCTGACTGGATGGATATGTGGAATGTTTTAAGTGCTAGTGTGAACTTATTGCACAAGAGATTAGACAAAGCTGAAGCTAAGGAACAGTCAGGGAGTGAACCCATGTCTGTCCCTATGTCGCCGGGACCCTCAGGGTCTCAGAAGCGCCCACTATCCCAAATAGCAGACACTGATACTGACACGGATTCGGACTCCAGTGTCGACTACGATGATGTAAAGTTACAGCCAAAAGTGGGTAAATGTATTCGATATATGATTATTGCAATAAAAGAAGTATTGCATATCACAGAGGAACCTGACACGAGGGTACACATGTATAAGGGAAAGAAGCCCGAGGTAACTTTTCCGTCCTCACATGAGTTGAACGAATTATGTGAAAAAGCGTGGGAATATCCAGACAAAAAACTGCAGATTCCCAAAAGTATTCTTATGGCGTATCCTTTCCCGCCAACGGACAGGATACGGTGGGAATCCTCCCCTAAGGTGGACAAAGTTTTGACACGCTTGTTAAAAAAGATAGCACTGCCATCACAAGATACATCTACCCTCAAGGATCCTGCTGACCGCAAGCAGGAGATTACCTTGAAATCCATTTACACACATTCTGGTACATTACTCAGACCGGCAATTGCGTTGGCCTGGGTTTGTAGCGCGGTAGCAGCATGGACAGATTCCTTATCGGCGGAGATTGAGACCCTAGATAAGGATACCATTTTATTGACCCTTGGCCATATAAAGGATGCTGTCTTATATATGAGGGATGCTCAAAGAGACATTAGTTTACTGGGTTCCAGAATAAACGCTATGTCAATCTCTGCTAGATGAGTCCTCTGGACCCGGCAGTGGACAGGTGATGCCGACTCAAAAAGACATATGGAGGTTTTACCTTACAAGGGTGAGGAATTATTTGGGGAAGGTCTCTCGGACCTAGTCTCCACAGCTACGGCAGGTAAATCGAATTTTTTGCCTTATGTTCCCTCACAACCTAAGAAAGCGCCACATTATCAAATGCAGTCCTTTCGTTCAAATAAAAGCAAAAGAGTGCGTGGATCGTCCTTTTTTGCCAGAGGTAAGGGCAGAGGTAATAAGCTGCACAGCTAGTTCCCAGGAACAGAAATCCTGCCCGGCCTCTGCAAAATCCACCGCATGACGCTGGGGCTCCGCTGAGGGAGTCCGCCCCAGTGGGGGCACATCTTCGACTTTTCAGCCACATCTGGGTTCACTCACAGGTGGATCCCTGGGCAATAGAAATTGTTTCTCAGGGATACAAGCTGGAAATCGAAGAGGTGCCTCCTCGCCGGTTTTTCAAATCTGCTCTACCGACTTCTCCCCTAGAAAGGGAGATAGTGTTAAATGCTATTCACAAATTGTGTCTTCAACAAGTGGTGGTCGAAGTTCCCCTACTTCAGAGAGGGAAGGGATACTACTCCACCCTGTTTGTAGTTCCGAAACCGGATGGTTCGGTCAGACCCATATTGAATTTAAAATCCCTGAACCTATACTTAAAACGGTTTAAGTTCAAGATGGAATCGCTCAGAGAGGTCATCGCCAGCCTGGAAGGGGGGGATTTTATGGTATCCCTGGACATAAAGGATGCATACTTTCATGTTCCCATATATCCACCTCATCAGGCGTACCTGAGATTTGCGGTACAGGATTGTCATCACCAATTTCAGACGTTGCCGTTTGGGCTTTCCACAGCCCCGAAGATTTTCACCAAGGTAATGGCGGAAATGATGGTGCTCCTGCGCAAGCAGGGTGTCACAATTATCCCGTACTTGGACGATCTCCTCATAAAAGCGAGATCACGAGAGAAGTTACTGAACAGCGTGTCACTTTCAGTGAAGGTCTTACAGCAACACGGCTGGATTCTCAATATCCCGAAGTCACAGCTGGTTCCTATGACTCGTCTGACCTTCTTGGGCATGATTCTGGACACAGACCAGAAAAAGGTTTTTCTCCCGATAGAAAAAGTTCAGGAACTCATGACTCTAGTCAAGAACCTATTGAAGCCAAAACAAGTGTCTGTGCATCATTGCACTCAAGTCCTGGGAAAAATGGTGGCAACGTACGAGGCCATTCCCTTCGGCAGGTTCCATGCAAGGACTTTCCAATGGGACCTATCGGACAAGTTGTCCGGGTCACATCTACAAATTCATCAGCGAATCACCCTGTCCCCCAGGGCCAGGGTATCTCTCCTGTGGTGGCTGCAGAGTGCTCACCTTTTGGAAGGACGCAGGTTCGGCATTCAGGATTGGATCCTGGTGACCACGGACGCGAGCCTCAGAGGGTGGGGAGCAGTCACACTGGGAAGAAACTTCCAAGGACTTTGGACAAGTCAAGAGACTTGTCTTCACATCAACATCCTGGAACTGAGGGCCATATACAACGCCCTACGTCAAGCGGAGAACTTACTTCGCGACCAACCAGTTCTGATCCAGTCAGACAACATCACCGCAGTGGCTCATGTAAACCACCAAGGCGGAACAAGGAGCATGGTGGCAATGGCGGAAGCCACCAAGATTCTTCGCTGGGCGGAAAATCACATAAGCGCACTGTCAGCAGTGTTCATTCCGGGAGTGGACAACTGGGAAGCAGACTTCCTCAGCAGACAGGACCTCCATCCAGGGGAGTGGGGACTTCATCGGGAACTCTTTGCACAGATTGCAAGTCAGTGGGGACTGCCCCAGATAGACATGATGGCATCCCGCCTCAACAAAAAGCTACAGAGGTATTGCGCCAGATCAAAAGATCCTCAGGCGGTAGCAGTAGGCGCCCTAGAGACACCGTGGGTGTTCCAGTCGGTCTATGTGTTTCCTCCTCTTCCTCTCATACCCAAGAATAATAAGAAAAAGAGGAGTGAGAACAATTCTCATTGTTCCAGATTGGCCACGAAGGACCTGGTATCCGGATCTGCTGGAAATGCTCACAGAAGATCCGTGGCCTCTTCCTCTACGACAGGACCTGTTACAACAGGGCTCATGTCTGTTCCAAGACTTACCGCGGCTGCGTTTGACTGCATGGCGGTTGAACGCCGGATCCTAGCGGAAAAGGGAATTCCAGATGAGGTCATTCCTACTCTGATAAAGGCTAGGAAGGACGTGACCGCTAAACATTATCACCGTATATGGCAAAAATATGTTTCTTGGTGTGAGGCCAGGATTGCTCCTACGGAAGAATTCCATCTGGGCCGTTTCCTTCACTTCCTACAGACTGGAGTGAATTTAGGCCTAAAGTTAGGATCCATTAAGGTTCAGATTTCGGCCTTATCCATTTTCTTTCAAAAAGAATTGGCTTCTCTCCCAGATGTACAGACTTTTGTAAAGGGAGTGCTGCATATTCAGCCTCCTTTTTATACCTCCGGTGGCGCCTTGGGACCTTAACGTAATGTTGAGTTTCCTTAAGTCGCACTGGTTTGAACCACTTCAAACGGTGGAGTTAAAATATCTAATTTGGAAGGTGGTCATGTTATTAGCCTTGGCTTCGGCTAGGCGAGTGTCGGAATTGGCGGCGTTGTCTCATAAAAGCCCCTATCTGGTTTTCCATATGGATAGGGCGGAATTGCGGAATCGCCCTCAATTCTTGCCTAAGGTGGTGTCATCTTTTCATATGAACCAACCTATTGTGATGCCTGTGGCTACACAAGATTTGGAGGATTCTGAGTCCCTTGATGTAGTCAGGGCTTTGAAAATTTATGTGGCCAGAACGGCTAGAGTCAGGAAAACGGAAAGACTGTTTGTCCTATATGCAGCCAACAAGGTTGGTGCCCCTGCTTCGAAGCAGACTATTGCTCGCTGGATCTGTAATACGATCCAGCAGGCGCATTCTACGGCTGGATTGCCGTTACCAAAATCAGTAAAGTCCCATTCCACTAGGAAGGTGGGCTCCTCTTGGTCAGCTGCCCGAGGGGTATCGGCACTACAACTGTGCCGAGCTGCTACTTGGTCGGGTTCAAACACCTTTGCAAAGTTCTATAATTTTGATACCCTGGCTGAGGAGGACCTAAGGTTTGCTCATTCGGTGCTGCAGAGTTATCCGCACTCTCCCGCCCGTTTGGGAGCTTTGGTATAAACCCCATGGTCCTTACGGAGTCCCCAGCATCCTCTAGGACGTTAGAGAAAATAAGATTTTAAACCTACCGGTAAATCTTTTTCTCGTAGTCCGTAGAGCAGAGGTTCTCAAACTCGGTCCTCGGGAGCCCACACAGTGCATGTTTTGCAGGTCTCCTCACAGAATCGCAAGTGAAATAATTAGCTCCACCTGTGGACCTTTTAAAATGTGTCAGTGAGTACTTAATACACCTGTGCACCTGCTGGGTTACCTGCAAAACATGCACTGTGTGGGCTCCCGAGGACCGAGTTTGAGAACCTCTGCCGTAGAGGATGCTGGGCGCCCGTCCCAAGTGCGGACTACTTCTGCGAGACTTGTATATAGTTTTGCTTACATAAGGGTTATGTTATAGTTCCATCAGGTTGGACTGATGCTACGTTATTTTTTCATACTGTTAACTGTTTAATGGATACACAAGTTATACGGTGTGATTGGTGTGGCTGGTATGAATCTTGCCCTTGGATTAACAAAAATCCTTTCCTCGTACTGTCCATCTCCTCTGGGCACAGTTTCTCTAACTGAGGTCTAGAGGAGGGGCATAGAGGGAGGAGCCAGCGCACACCCAGACCTAAAGTCTATCTTAAAGTGCCCATGTCTCCTGCGGAGCCCGTCTATCCCCATGGTCCTTACAGAGTCCCCTGCATCCTCTACGGTCTACGAGAAAAAGATTTACCGGTAGGTTTAAAATCTTATTATTTCCACAAGGTTTACTATCCCTTCTCTGCAGCTTGCTGTCATGCTTACTGGGAAGTACTTCTCAAAGCAGTCAGTGTTAGATTGACAGCTCTGCAGCATGGTGCAGAGACCCACTGTGTAAATTGGGCGATTCATACATGGGTTAGAGAAAGTGATGTCACAGGAACTGACATAGCTGTAATCTCTGCGTTTTGTCCTTTATGAGAACCCATACAGATGTGGAAAGAGCTGCAGTTATCTAGTAGAGGGGTGGAAAGAAAGTACTGCAGTGAATGCAACCCTGGAACATGTATTTTTCAAACATGGTCCGTATCAGACAAATACAATTTCATGGTCTTGTCGTGGATTGTTTTCTCATATGACATGTTCAGTTACTGGCTGATGAAAATAAACAACATTTTAGAGCTAGGAGGGGGTACTCATAGCTGATCCAGATTATTATTATTATTATTATTATTATTATCCTTTATTTAAATGGCGCCACAAGGGTTCCGCAGCGCCCAATTACAGAGTACATAAACAAATAATCAAACAGGAAAACAGCAACTTACAGTTGACAATATAGAACAAGTACAGGGTAAATAAACATAGCTACATCAGCAGATGATACTGGAATAAGTATCAGGTGGCAGAAGACTGCTGGATTTGGTGCAGCTGAAGATTATTAAAGTAAGAAAAGGGTAAGCACATGAGGGAAGAGGGCCCTGCTCGTGAGAGCTTACATTCTAAAGGGGAGGGGTAGACAGACAGGGGTGAGACAGATGGGGTACATAGAGAGCGTGGAACAGAGGGTTAGGATGAGATTTGGCTGGGTTTGGTGAAGAAGTGGGTCTTGAGAGCCCGTTTGAAGTTTTGTAGAGAGGTGGAGAGTCTGAGGGGGAGAGGTAGGGAATTCCAGAGAAGTGGTGCAGCATGTGAAAAATCTTGGAGGTAGGAGTGGGAGGAAGTAATCCGTAGGCAGGAGAGTCGGCGAGCATTAGCAGAGCGAAGAGGACCGGTGGGAGTGTAAAGCGAGATAAGATCAGAGATGTAGATGGGAGAGGAGTGGGTGAGGGCTTTGTAAGCAAGTGTGAGAAGCTTGAAATGGATTCTGAAAAGGAAGGGGAGCCAGTGAAGGTCTAGTAAGAGAGGAGAGGTGGACGTAGTGCGTTTGGTGAGGAAAATGAGCCGGGCAGCAGCATTGAGGATAGATTGGAGTGGAGAGAGGTATTTGTCAGGAATGCCAGTCAGGAGGAGATTACAGTAGTCCAGTCTGGAGATGACCAGTGAGTGGATAAGAGTCTTAGTAGCATCCTGGGTCAGAAAGGGTCTGGTCCTGGAAATATTTTTTAGATGAAAACGGCAGGTTTGTGAGAGGTGCTGAATGTGTGGTTTGAAGGAGAGGGAGAAGTCAAGGATTACTCCAAGACAGCGCACTTGGGGGGTAGAGGAGATAGTAGTGCCATCAATAGATGATGAGATTGTAGGAGGTGAGGTTATGCGGGAGGGAGGGAAGATGATCAGCTCGGTCTTAGACATCTTAAGTTTAAGAAAGTGCTGGGACATCCAGGAAGAGGTAGCAGAGAGACAGTTGGAGATACGAGTGAGGAGAGCAGGGGAGAGGTCTGGAGAGGAAAGATAGATTTGAGTGTCATCAGCATAGAGATGATATTGGAAACCAAAAGAACTAATGAGCTTACCTAGTGAGGACGTATAGAGAGAGAAGAGAAGAGGACCAAGGACAGAACCTTGGGGTACCCCTACAGTTAGTGGAAGTGAGGGGGAGGTGGAGTCATGAGAGGAGACAGAGAATGAACGGTCAGAAAGGTAGGACGACAACCAAGAGAGGGCAGTGTCACACAGACCAATGGAGTGAAGGATTTGCAGTAGGAGAGGATGGTCCACAGTGTCAAAAGCAGCAGAGAGATCAAGTAGAATAAGTAGAGAGTAGTGTCCCTTAGATTTAGCAGCATGGAGGTCATTGCATACTTTTGTAAGGGCAGTTTCAGTGGAGTGGAGAGGATGGAAGCCAGACTGGAATGGGTCAAGCAGTTAGTGTGAGGAAAGAAAGGAAGTAAGGCGGTTGTAGACAATACGCTCAAGGAGTTTGGAGGCAAAAGGGAGGAGAGAGATGGGTCGGTAGTTGGAGAGAGTGTTTGGATCAAGGGTAGGTTTTTTAAGAATAGGAGAGATGAGTGCGTGCTTGAAGGCAGAGGGGACAGTGCCTGATGAGAGGGAGAGATTGAGAAGGTGGGAAAGGTGGGAAAGATGGGAACAAGCAGAAGAAGAGAGGTAGCAGAGGAGGCGGGAGGGGATAGGGTCAAGTGGGGAGGTGGTGAGGGGACAGGAACGAATGAGGGCCATGACTTCCTCTCCAGATGCATGGGAGAAAGATGACATAGTTGGTGCGAGGGATGGGGAGGGTTGGTAAGGGATGGGAGAAGGCTGGTTACTGATGGTCTGGTGTGATGTGATGTCCTGACGTATGGAGTCAATTTTGGATGTGAAGTAAGTGGCAAAGTCAAGAGCAAAGAGTGAGGAAGGGAGACGAGGTGGAGGTGGGCAGAGAAGTGAGTTGAGAGTGGCAAAGAGGCGCCGGGGGTTGGAAGACTGGGAGGAGATGAGGTTCTTGAAGTATGACTGTTTAGCAAGAGAAAGGGCAGCACTGAAGGATGAGAGCATAAGTTTGAAATGGAGGAAGTCTGCCTTAGAGCGTGATTTCCTCCAGTGTCGCTCAGCAGTACGTGAGCATTTTTGCAGATATCTGGTGCATTTGGTGTGCCAGGGTTGAGGTGTTAATTTGCGAGGGTGAATAGTGGTTGGTGGAGCAACAGAGTCAAGAGCAGAAGTAAGGGAAGCATTGTATGTGGAAGTGGCTTGTTCAGGGCATGAGAGAGAATAGGAGAGAGAAGTGAGTCAAACAGGGAGGAAAGGAATGTGGTGTCAATAGCTTCAATGTTACGCTTAGTGATGGTAGCCTTAGGAGGTAGAGATGGGGAAGTCGAGAGAGATAGGTTAAAGGAGAGCAGGTGGTGGTCAGAGAGGGGAAATGGGGAGTTGGAAAAATCAGAAATATCACAGCGGTGAGTGAAGACCAGATCCAGTGAGCTCCCATTCACATGGGATGGTGAGGAGGTCCACTGGGAGAGACCAAGTGAAGAGGTGAGGTTAAGGAGTTTAGAGGCAGGGGATTGTGTGGGGATGTCAATAGGGATGTTGAAATCGCCTAGGATAATGGTGGGAATGTCAGAAGAGAGGAAGTGAGGAAGCAAAGTTGTCGATGAATTTGGAAGCAGTGCCAGGGGGGCGGTAAATGACAGCTACTCTAAGATGGACTGGTTGGAAGAGGCGTATGGCGTGGACCTCAAATGTAGAGAAAATAAGGGATAGTTCTGGTGGTATGAGTTGGTAGGAGTAACTAGAAGGTAAAAGGACCCCAACACCACCCCCATGGCGACCCCCAGGTCTGGGGGTGTGTGTGAATGTGAGGCCCCCAGCAGAGAGAGCAGCAGCAGAAGTAGTGTCAGAGGGCGTAATCCAAGTTTCAGTAATGGCTAGTTGGTGGAGGGAGTTGGAAATGAAAAGGTCATGAGTGGGGACCAGTTTGTTACAAACAGATCTGGCATTCCAGAGGGCACAGGATAGGGGGTTTAATAGTAGATTTAATTAAAAGTAGATTTAATAACCATTATTATTTTTGATACTTGTCTGCTCTGATGTAATCACTACTCAAGTGGGCATGAACAATGGATAAAGTAAAAGTGCCTAAAACCTGTCCAAGGACACCGATCAGAAAACATGTCTCAAAGAATGTAATACTTTATTTCTGGTAGTAAACTGCAGATAAACTAAAAATTCTGTATAAATCAGCATATTGAATAGCTATGTGTTTTTAAAAGATCAACGTTTCTTTGGAGTTTCCCTTTTTAGAGTATACTCGGCCATCTCTAATGATAACGTTCCTGAAAGAGCATCAGTACCTGTTTTGCTGCAATGGTTGTCTATGAAGCTGATCTCTCCCATCCAACTGTTGGGCAGCTGAATCTCTTATCATACTTTAACACTGATGTATAATTTCCGCATTAATGTTGCATGAAATAATCTACCTATTATGTATTTTTGCTATGCAAAAAAAAAAAAATACAGTCCGAATGTAACAAAAGAATTCAAAGTAAAATCGCAATGTGAAAACCACAATGGAATGCCAAATTAGTTTAAAGATGCAATGGTTTTCTTAGTTTATCGTACATTTGTAGCCCAACACCCTGGGATCTGTTGCATTGCTCTTTGTCCTGGGAAAAAGCAGAGCATGTACAGGCATCCAAACCACTTTCAAAAAAAGTGTTATACAGTGTGCCATGTGTCTACTATTATTTCACACTGTAAACAATCATGTTTTGATTACCCATTACCAATTACTCAATTAAAATATCATATATTGTGCATCCATTTACTTACCTGTGTAAGTAAGTGGACATGGGTGGGCTCTGATTCCTCTTTCCTACCTTCTTAAGAAAAGCTATGCCATCTGAGACATGCAATAAACAGGAGCAGGAAAGTACAATAAATTATTTGCGGTTTTTGAATAATACTTACGTAATTAATGCATTACTATTATTTTTTTAATTGCAAAATAGGTTTGTTTGTTTTTTGGGGTTTTTTTTGGGGGGGGGGCTAAACTGTTTTTATTGAATAAAGTCATACAACCTTGGAAACATATGGGTCATTCCACATGATCAAATCAACACAACCATTTTCATAACCATTACCGATTTCAATGAAATTTGCTGTTCTTGTTAGGTCTGACGAGAAACTAATTTACACCAAATTTCAACATCATAGGTTGGATATTTTTGGAGGTGGAGCCATTTAAAAATGAACAAAATCTGCAATTTTTCTGCAGCGGGGGTCTTTTTGTTTGCCTGTAACTTGAGTTCTAATTAAGACAGAGAGATGAAATTAGTGTCATTTTGAAGCTTATGACTAGATATTTTCACTTCAATTTTAATTTAGTAAGGTAGTACTAAACAAAGTTTAGTAATCTTTGACCTCAATTTTTTTTAAAAAAGGGATACATTTTTTTATTTACATTTTTTTTATTTATTTTTTTTATTTTTTTTTTGAGTTCTCCCATATTTCATTTAAACATGTACCAGATTTCACTTTGGGGCTCCCATGGGATAATGTGATAACAATAATTTACTGACAAGCAGGCAGCTAAATTATACAAAATTCTCACTTGCAGACAGTGTATTATAAAGTTTTGAAAAACAGCAATATAACCTTAATATATATATAACAGACCAGGTTTTGTTCATGCTTTCGATGAGTTTAGTTTTGAAGTTGCAGACAGTTTCTCTTTCTGTAATGGTGTACACACATCCTATTTTAGTCATTGGGTCTACTGTTGTTAGTATATCACAACGATGAACTAGAAGAATGTCGGGTTTCCTTGGGTATTTGTATGATGGGGATGGTCCTTGTGGGTGGAGAAAGCTGACCTTTACGAATTCGTACTTTTCATCTACGTCAAGAACACATGCTACCCACCACTCTGCATGATACACACAAGTGACAAATCCTTTAATGTCTTTAAATTCTACTTCGTCCTCCAGTAAACAAACTCGTTCCACTTTCGAAGATGTAGAGTAGGAATAAACTTTAGTTGACAGAGTAGTTGTTAAGGGAATAAAGGAATGTAGTTTCTGGGTTCCAGCAGTTGTGCGGGATTGCTCAAATCGAGCTTCCAGGAACTTCTCTTCTGCCTCGTGGTCAGCTGAACTGGCGTACTTGAAAGAGACAGCTGGAACATTCTCAACGGCCCAATCAAACGATTATTGAGGTGTCATTATTTGTTGTTGGTACGGCCTTTGGAGACTGGCTCGTGCAGCTAATCTTTTCACAGTGCCTCCAACTCCATCACATGCCCCTTTTCCATGGGAGGTGGCTGAAAAGTGCCACTCGGATGGAATTCCAAAGTTTTGCTCGTGACAGCTAAGATTAATGAAATTCTTTAAATTTTTATATTCTGAGAGGCAGCTCCATCTGAGAAATAAATGATCTTTGTAACGATAGGATACTTTTCCTTAAGATAATTTATGAGTAACCCCTGGAATAAATGAACTGCAACAGTATCATGGTGAAGGCAGTCTGATATAATAACAAAGCTGACATGCTTTAGATTCTCTGCCTCATCTATGAAGTATGCTACACAAGGATGAAGAGTTGCTTGTGCGTTATTCCAGTGGAAACCTTGCACTTCGTCTTGCAGTACAAGCAAATAGTTCTCTGCAAAGTCGCAGATTACCAAAAACTCCCCTGGTTGCAAACTTAATTTAAGATCTGCTTGTAAAGATGACTGTTGTCTGGCAATGAAGGAATGGTGCAGCAGTATTTGTAAGTTGTCACAGAAAGCGTCCAGAAAGTCATCAGATGAATGCGTAACTGTCTCAAGATTAGAACGGTCAACAGAGACCCATTGTTTGTAAGAAATATTATCATGCTGTCATCCATTAACCGCCTCAACTGTTCCTTAAAATGTTTGAGGCGGTTGACATCTTCACATTCATTACACTCATTAAGGTAGCATGCTGGCTGAGGAGGATTATATATTATCATCGCCAAACAATCCTTATACGATTTCAGTGGGATCTCTTCCTTTGATGTCAAATCAGAAATCTTTGCACCTAATACCATGAGTTTGACATTCTAGTGGATGGTGCAGACACGCACTGAATGTGTACCACTTCCTCCAGCTAAGGTGCAGTGTTTGGGGCGAAGTTTTGCAAACTTTGAAAACCCTAGACGTTGCAGCGGAAACTTTTCTTTAAACAAGTTATAAGCCTCTTTTCTTTACGTCCTAGTGGGTGCTGGGGACTCCGTAAGGACCATGGGGATAGACGGGCTCCGCAGGATACATGGGCACTTTAAGAAAGAATTTAGGTTCTGGTGTGCCCTGGCTCCTCCCTCTATGCCCCTCCTCCAGACCTCAGTTTGATACTGTGCCCAGACGAGCTGGGTGCTTTTCAGTGAGCTCTCCTAAGTTCGCTGAGAGAGAGTATTTTGTGAGGTTTTTTATTTTCAGGGAGCTCTGCTGGCAACAGACTCCCTGCATCGTGGGACAGAGGGGAGAGAAGCAGTCCTACTCTCTGAAGCTAGGTCCTGCTTCTTAGGCTACTGGACACCATTAGCTCCAGAGAGATCGTACGCAGGATCTCACCCTCGCCGTCCGATCCCACAGCCGCGCCAACGTCCCCCTCGCAGAGCCGGAAGTCAGAAGCCGGTTGAGTATGAGAAGCAAGAAGACTTCAAATCAGCGGCAGAAGACTCCGTTCTTCACTGAGGTAACGCACAGCACTGCAGCTGTGCGACATTGCTCCCACACACCTCACATACTCTGGTCACTGTAAGGGTGCAGGGCGCAGGGGGGGGGGTGCCCTGGGCAGCATTTGGATCCTCTTTTTGGCAAAAGTAAACATATATACAGTTGGGCACTGTATATATGTATGAGCCCCTGCCAAGAAAATGCATATTTAAGCGGGACAGAAGCCCGCCGTCGAGGGGGCGGGGCTTCTTCCTCAGCACTCACCAGCGCCATTTTTTCTCCACAGCTCCGCTGAGAGAAAGCTCCCCAGGCTCTCCCCTGCAGATTCACGGTAGAAGAGGGTAAAACGAGAGGGGGGGCACATAAATTAGGTGCAAAAACACAATATAAACAGCAGCTACTGGGTTAACATTAAGTTACTGTGTTATTCCTGTGTTATAGCGCTGGGGTGTGTGCTGGCATACTCTCTCTCTGTCTCTCCAAAGGGCCTTGTGGGGGAACTGTCTTCAAAAAGGGCATACCCTGTGTGTGGTGTGTCGGTACGCTTGTGTCGACATGTCTGATGAGGAAGGCTATGTGGAAGCAGAGCGGGAGCAAGTGAATGGTGGTGTCTCCTCCGACGGCGCCGACACCTGATTGGATGGATATGTGGAAGGTTTTAAATGATCATGTTAATTCCTTGCATAAAAGGTTAGATAAAGCTGAAGCCTCAGGGCAGTTAGGGTCCCAACCCGTGCCTGATCCTATGTCGCAGAGGCCGTCAGGGTCTCAGAAGCGCCCACTATCCCAAATTGTTGACACATATACCGACATGGATTCTGACTCCAGTGTCGATGACGATGATGCAAAGTTACAGCCAAAGTTGGCTAAATCACTCCGATATATGATTATAGCAATTAAGGATGTTTTGCACATCACAGAGGAAACCCCTGTCCCTGACACAAGGGTTTATATGTATAAGGGAAAGAAACCTAAGGTAACTTTTCCCCCCTCACACGAACTGAATGAGTTATGTGAAAAAGCTTGGGAATCTCCAGATAAAAAAAATGCAGATTTCCAAACGGATTCTTATGGCGTATCCTTTCCCGCCAACGGACAGGTGACGATGGGAATCCTCCCCTAGGGTGGACAAAGCTTTAACACGCTTATCCAAAAAGGTAGCCCTGCCGTCCAAGGATACAGCTACCCTCAAGGATGCTGCTGATCGCAAGCAGGAGGGTACCCTGAAGTCCATTTATACACATTCAGGTACCTTGCTCAGACCGGCAATCGCGTCGGCCTGGGTCTGTAGTGCTGTAGCGGCATGGACTGATACCTTATCAGAGGAGTTGGATACCCTAGATAGGGATACTGTTTTATTGACCCTGGGGCATATTAAAGACGCTGTCCTTAATATGAGAGATGCTCAAAGAGACATTAGTCTACTGGGTTCTAAAATAAATGCTATGTCAATTTCTGCCAGAAGGGTCCTGTGGACTCGGCAATGGACAGGTGATGCCGACTCAAAAAGGCATATGGAGGTTTTACCTTACAAGGGTAAGGAATTGTTTGGGGAGGGTCTCTCGGACCTGGTCTCCACAGCAACTGCTGGAAAGTCAAATTTTTTGCCATATGTTCCTCACAGCCTAAGAGCACCGTATTATCAAATGCAGTCCTTTCGATCACAGAAAAACAAGAAATGCAGAGGTGCGTCCTTTCTTGCCAGAGGCAGGGGCAGAGGAAAGAAGCTGCACAACACAGCTAGTTCCCAGGAACAGAAGTCCTCCCCGGCCTCTACAAAATCCACTGCATGACGCTGGGGCTCCGCAAGCGGAGCTAGGACCGGTGGGGGCACGTCTTTGAAATTTCAGCCACAAGTGGGTTCACTCCCAGTTGGATCCCTGGGCAATAGAGATTGTGTCTCAGGGATACAAGCTGGAATTCGAGGAGATGCCCCCTCACCGATACCTCAAATCGGTCCTGCCAGCTTCCCCCCACGAGAGGGAAATAGTGTTAACTGCAATTCACAAATTGTATCTTCAACAGGTGGTGGTCAAGGTTCCCCTCCTTCAACAAGGAAGGGGTTATTATTCGACCATGTTTGTAGTCCCGAAACCAGACGGTTCGGTCAGACCCATAATGAATTTAAAATCCCTGAACATATACCTGAAAAGGTTCAAGTACAAGATGGAATCGCTGAGAGCGGTCATCGCAAGCCTGGAAGGGGAGGATTTTATGGTGTCTCTGTACATAAAGGATGCATACCTTCATGTCCCCATTTATCCACCTCATCAGGCGTACCTCAGATTTGTGGTACAGGATTGTCATTACCAATTTCAGACGTTGCCATTTGGGCTTTCCACAGCCCCGAGGATTTTCACCAAGGTAATGGCGGAAATGATGGTGCTCCTGCGGAAGCAAGGAGTCACAATTACCCCACACTTGGAAGATCTCATAAAAGCGAGATCAAGAGAACAGTTGCTGATCAGCGTAGCACTTTCTCTGGAAGTGTTACGGCAACCCGGCTGGATTCTAAATATTCCAAAGTCGCAGTTGGTTCCTACGACTCGTCTGCCCTTCCTGGGCATGATTCTGGACACAGACCAGAAAAGGGTTTATCTCCCGATGGAGAAAGCTCAGGAACTCATGACACTGGTCAGGAACCTATTAAAACCAAAACAGGTGTCAGTGCATCACTGCACTCGTGTCCTGGGAAAGATGGTGGCATCATACGAGGCCATTCCCTTTGGCAGGTTCCATGCGAGGACCTTTCAATGGGACTTACTGAACAAGTGGTCCGGATCACATCTTCAGATGCATCGGTTAATCACCCTATCCCCCAGGGCCAGGGTGTCACTCCTGTGGTGGCTACAGAGCGCTCACCTTCTCGAGGGCCGCAGATTCGGCATTCAGCACTGGGTCCTGGTGACCACGGACTGCAGCCTCCGAGGTTGGGGTGCAGTCACACAGGAAAGAAATTTCCAAGGTCTGTGGTCAAGTCAAGAGACTTGCCTTCACATCAACATCCTGGAAATAAGGGCCATATACAACGCCCTACGTCAAGCGGAGACCCTGCTTCGCGACCAACCGGTTCTGATTCAGTCAGACAACATCACCGCAGTGGCTCATGTAAACCGCAAAGGCGGCACAAGGAGCAGAGTGGCGATGGCGGAAGCCACCAGAATTCTTTGCTGGGCGGAGAATCACATAAGCGCACTGTCAGCAGTGTTCATCCCGGGAGTGGACAACTGGGAAGCAGACTTCCTCAGCAGACACGACCTCCACCCGGGAGAGTGGGGACTTCATCAGGAAGTCTTCGAACAGATTACAAGTCGGTGGGAACTGCCACAGGTGGACATGATGGCATCCCGCCTCAACAAAAAGCTACAGAGGTATTGCACCAGGTCAAGAGACCCTCAGGCGATAGCTGTAGACGCCCTGGTGACACTGTGGGTGTTCCAGTCGATCTATGTATTTCCTCCTCTTCCTCTCATACCCAAGGTGCTGAGGATAATAAGAAAAAGAGGAGTGAGAACAATACTCATTGTTCCAGATTGGCCACGAAGGACTTGGTATCCAGATCTGCAAGAAATGCTCACAGAGGACCCGTGGCCTCTTCCTCTAAGACAGGACTTGTTGCAACAAGGGCCCTGTCTGTTCCAAGACTTACCGCGGCTGCGTTTGACGTCATGGCGGTTGAACGCCGGATCCTAGCAGAGAAAGGCATTCCGGATGAGGTCATTCCTACGCTGATAAAGGCTAGGAAGGACGTGACAGCTCAACATTATCACCGTATATGGCGAAAATATGTTGCTTGGTGTGAGGCCAGGAATGCTCCTACGGAGGAATTCCAGCTGGGCCGTTTCCTTCACTTCCTACAGCCCGGAGTGAATTTGGGCCTAAAATTGGTTTCCATTAAGGTCCAGATTTCGTCCCTATCCATTTTCTTTCAAAAAGAGTTGGCTTCTCTACCTGAAGTTCAGACGTTTGTAAAGGGAGTGCTGCATATTCAGCCCCCTTTTGTGCCTCCAATGGCACCTTGGGATCTTAACGTGGTGTTGAGTTTCCTGAAATCCCACTGGTTTGAACCACTCAAAACGGTGGATTTGAAATATCTCACGTGGAAGGTGGTCATGTTGACTACTGACTTGGAGGATTCCGAGTTACTTGATGTGGTCAGGGCTTTGAAGGTTTATGTAGCCAGAACGGCTAGGGTCAGGAAAACAGAGTCTTTGTTTATCCTGTATGCTTCCAACAAGCTTGGTGCTCCTGCTTCAAAGTAAACTATTGCTCGCTGGATCTGTAACACGATTCAGCAGGCTCATTCTGCGGCTGGATTGCTGCTGCCAAAATCAGTTAAGGCCCATTCCGCTAGGAATGTGGGCTCTTCTTGGGCGGCTGCCCGAGGGGTCTCGGCATTACAGCTTTGCCAAGCAGCTACTTGGTCAGGTTCAAACACTTTTGCAAAGTTCTACAAGTTTGATACCCTGGCTGAGGAGGACCTTGTGTTTGCTCAATCGGTGCTGCAGAGTCATCCGCACTCTCCCGCCCGTTTGGGAGCTTTGGTATAATCCCCATGGTCCTTACGGAGTCCCCAGCATCCACTAGGACGTTCGAGAAAATAAGATTTTACTTACCGGTAAATCTATTTCTCGTAGTCCGTAGTGGATGCTGGGCGCCTGTCCCTAGTGCGGACTTCTTCTGCAATACTTGTATATAGTTATTGCTTCAATAAGGGTTAAGTTATGGTTGCATCAGGGTTGGACCTGATGCTCTGTCTTTTGTCATACTGTTGACTGGTTGTTATCACATGTTATACGGTGTGATTGGTGTGGCTGGTATGAATCTTGCCCAGGGTTACCAAAATCCTTTCCTTGTTCTGTCAGCTCTTCTGGGCACAGTTTCTCTAACTGAGGGGCATAGAGGGAGGAGCCAGTGCACACCAGAACCTAAATTCTTTCTTATAGTGCCCATGTCTCCTGCGGAGCCCGTCTATCCCCATTGTCCTTACGGAGTCCCCAGCATCCACTACGGACTACGAGAAATAGATTTTCCGGTAAGTAAAATCTTATTTTAAATTGCTTAAAACCAACCGTTTCTGAGAATTAACTCTTTTTTCCATCTGGCATTTTTACCGAAACAAAGTCTATATTATATTGTATGCATAACTGCATTACCATTTATTATTAAAATTAACCTACTGGTATTTAATAAGCATTTTAAATTACTGCTGGTAAGCAAAAACAAATTTGCTCAACATCCCAAAAAGAAATACACATTTAGAAGAAATATAAGGGCATTTTTTAAAAGAAAAATTGAAAGAAAAAAAAAATATCCCTTTAAAAAAAAAAATAAAAAAAAAATTGAGGTCAAAGGTTATTAAACTTTTTTTAGTACTACCTTACTAAATTAAAATTGAATTAAAAAGATGTAGTCATAAGCTTCAAAATGACAATAATTTCATCTCTCTATCTTATTTAGAACTCAAGTTACAGGCAAACGAAAAGATCCCCGCAGCAGTAAAATTGCATATTTTGGTCATTTTTAAATGGCTCCACCTCCAAAAATATCCAATCTATGATGTTGAAATTTGGTGTAGATTAGTTTCTTCTCCTCCCCCCCCCCTTCCCCCTTCCCCCATCCTACTGGTATACCAAATTTCATAAAAATTGGAGAGGGTCAGTAAAATTTTTGTTTTGTTTTTAGTTGATTTGATATGGAGTGACCCATACACATAATAATGTACCAGAACTGAAGCCCCACAATACATGGATACATATAATTATTTTTTGTTATATTTTTGTACTTTTGTAACAAATTTCATATGTATACTAAATCCAGCAACAGCAATTTTTACAGGTCATACAACTGAGAAAGAAGGGAAGAGCAGCAGAGAAAAATAGGGAGAGGGGAAGGTAAAAACAAAGGGAGGGGAGTATAAGGCAACTGAAGTCGCATAATTGTGGATCCAATCCTTATATGGAGATGGCAGGTGGAGTGGTACCATACTGAACCATCAATAGAGTTAGAAGATTATAAAGTCCATAAGCTGACCTAAGGAAAATTAAATAATATCCTCCATATCCATGTAATGGTCAGTCCTGTATCCCTAAAAACATTGCCCCCTAGAATTGCCTCGGAGTATTTAAAAACCGACTACCAGAAGAGGGAAAGGGATGGGCAGTCCCACCAAATATGTAGAAAACTGCCCAAGGCCGTTTAACACCTCCAGCATTCAATTGAGACTTCTGGATACATTTTATGTAAAAGGGTAGGACATCTGTACCAATGAGAAATAACCTTGTAAAGGGTCTCGAGGGTAGTGGTACACAAAGAGCTAACTTGAGTGTTCTCAGACATTTTCTCCCAATCAAAGTTATGTACCACCCAATGAAAGTCTATCTCCCAGGAATGCATGAAGGAGTGGGGAGTAGGAAAGATGTTTTCAATAAGCAAGGTCTATAGTGTGGAAATAGTGTGAGAAGTTGGCTGCGTAGTACACACACAAAGATTCAAAAGGAGTAAGATCCCCGATGAAGAGCAGTGGGTGACGGGAATGTGGTGACATATTGTCGAAGTTGTAGGTATTTCCAAAACTCTGAATGGGCAACTCCCAGGATGAGTGTATATCCGCAAAAGAATAAACCCTAGACGAGCTCACCAGCTGGCCCACCTGGAAAACCCTTATCGCTCTCCAAAGTTTAAAAAAGGTTCCATGAAGGCCAGGAAGAAAATCAGGATTATATAAAAAGGAGGTTAGGTGGGAGAAGAAATGTGTGATAGTGTTCTTGGCTTCCTCCAACAACGCATGGTGGGAGTAACCGTAGGATGTATGACAGTAGGAAACGGTGGAAGCCACAGAGCTATCTCAGTGTAATTGGCAAATTAACAGTCCTCCAGCATGACACATGGTTTAGTATCCTTAGCCCGGGTCCACACCAAGACACGATTCAGTATAGCGGCATGGTAATAGCTGAGTATATGGGGAAGTTGTAATCCATCCATATGTTTACAAAGATGCAGAGTATCATGTTTAAAGAGAGGTGGTGAGTGGCCCTAGACAAATTGATGTATAAGACGCTGAATTGCCTGAAACCATACTGAGGGAATATGAATTTGGAGAGCCTGCAATAGGTACAAAATTATGGGAAGACTCCATTTTCACTACGTTCATTCTACCGATCCAGGAAAGGCACATGGAGCACCACTTTTGATTGATAGACTGAATGGCATGCAAAAGGGGAGTAAAGTTTTGAGGTAAACAGTTGGGATAGGTCATTAGTAATGTGAACTCCTAGATATTTAAGGCTGGTAGGGTTCCAAGTGAAAGGAAAAGCCTGTTTCAGGCCGTCAACTTATCCGAGCAGGTGCAATCAAGTTCAATCCTGCGGAACTCTGATACTAGTTTGGGAAGTGACACAACTGGATTGGTAATGGAAGCCAACGGGTCATCCGCAAACAAGCCAGTTTATTGTCCTGCCTCCCAGGCACATACCCAAAATGTTTGGGTTGAGTCGGATGGCTCTCCCCTAAGCTTCAATACAGCGCATGAACAAAAGAGGGGATAGTGAACATCCCTGTCTTGTTCCATTTGTAATAACAAAAGGCTCTAAAAGGGTGCTGTTGACCTGTAGTCTCAAAGAGGGGGAATCGTATAAGGCCAGGATTCAGCCCTGTTGAATGCCTTTCCTGTGTCAGTGGATAGGCGTAAGAGAATGGAGTGTGCAAACCGCTGAGAGGCAATGTGGATCAGGCTAATATCTTTTGTGGTGTTATCTCTAGCCTCACGGCCTGGGGCGAAGGCCACCTGGTTTCCATAAATGAATTTTGGCAGTTGTTTCAGACGATTCGCTGTCAGTTCAGCAAACCATTTCATGTCTGTTTATGAGTGAACTCGACCTGTCACTTGAACATAAGGTAGGATCTTTACACTCTTTAGGAAGGACAGTGAAATGGGCTTCCATAGAATGTGCGGAGATTCGGGTGTTATCTGAGATGGAATTAAAAGCTCTCGTCAATAAAGGAGCCAGTTTATATTTAATGCCTTGTAGTAGGCTTAGAAAAACCACCTGGACCTTTACCGGATGGTGATGAAGAAATCACCTGTGCCACCTCTCCCAGAAGAAAGGGCTGATCAAGGAAGTAAACCTCTGCCTTGGAAAGGGTAGGGAAATTAAGAGACCCGAGGTACAACATTCCGGCAGCCTGATGGGCAGGGATGTCCTTTCTACCCCCCACTTCGGAAAGGTTATAAAGTTTAGTGTAGTAAGCCCCAAAAGATCCGGCATTGTTCCCTGTGTAATGATGGATTAGTCCCTTTTTTATCTTTAATAGCATGGATGAAAGTGACTGCACACTTGTTGCCCCATTGATAATGACGAATACGGCTCTTACGGTATGATCATAAACAACAATGAAAACCTATAAGTAGAATTTTTTGTTATGCAAATATCCCATGAAACAATTGGCGAGCCCTAATTGATAATAACTGACTAAGGCAAACATTGAAGACAAAGACTCTCAATAACAAAACTGTCCAAGGGGTATATGAATATGTAAAATGAGAAAAGCACAATACAGGGACTAAACAGGACGGAGATATTGCAACTTTTACTAAATACATATTTATCGCAATCATTTTTCAAAAAAAGTTTTCATTTCTTGCTTAAAACATTTGATACTACATTATCTAATATTTTTTTTTCAAAATCCATCTGCTTACATCGGGTCCTTTAACATATACATATAGCCAAGCATCTGGAACTGACAAAGCTGAATTAGTGCAGTGGGATGTAGTTGTGTGACTGGCGGTCACAATACCGACGACTGGATCCCGCCCCCTAACAATCCCGACTAAAGGGACTATTCCCACTCGTGAGATACCACGACATCCCGGGCACAATACTGACTATTGGATCCCGCC
Organism: Pseudophryne corroboree; assembly: GCF_028390025.1. Lineage (NCBI taxonomy): Eukaryota > Metazoa > Chordata > Amphibia > Anura > Myobatrachidae > Pseudophryne > Pseudophryne corroboree. The sequence continues at coordinate 130,408,423 of NC_086450.1, read as the reverse complement.
CCCTAACAATTCCGACATTAAGGACTATTCCCACTCTATTCACCACTGAGCCTGCAAGGGGCTTCGTTGCCCCCCCTCCCCCCGCCGGGCATCTAGACATGCGGTCACACATACCCAACCCTGTGTAGTCAAACACTGGCTGCTTGAACAGTTGTGCTGGACAACCATGCGCAGGTAAAGTACATGTCAGACCGATAGGCATTTTATCATTAATCCTGCAGATATTGTGGCCATACACTGAGATCTCCCACATGTATTTCTGTGCTTCCTCCCTGGGGAGGAGACATTTTCCCCGTTCCTTCCCATGTGATGCAGCTTTTCCAAGTTGAATCGGACAGACATGCTGGACAATTCAGCATGCCAGACCGATCAATATTTTCAGATTGATCACGTCCATACATTCTACAATTATCTGGGCGGTCAGGCGGATTGACCAGATAATTGTAGCGTGTATGCCCAGCTTTAGATGTGGCCATTATCTGATTGGCTGTCCCATTCTCACATCTGTTTTCTTCAGTTAAGTCTAAACCAATCTAACTAGATAATATTACTTGAGTAAAGTTTATTATTATTATTTTTTTAAATCTGTTATCAGCTTTACAAGATACTCTAATACCGCATTCAGATCGCAAATGCCGGATCCCACCCGGGAAGAGAAACGCGTCCTTACCGGCTGGGATCTGGCATTTGCACTGCTTTGCTGGCTTTTCGACCCGGGGCAAGAAAACTTTTCGGGTACCCTGTTCGGCCGTAGCTCCTTCCCCAGGTGACGTGTCTCCTCCCCTAGTGACATCAGAAGGTCCCTTCTCCTACTCCGATTTAGAACCAACCATGTTGTGAATGGGAGCCGTGTCGCATCGACAGGGCTCCCATCCACACTGCGCCTGACCCGGTATTCAACACGGGTATAACCCTTCCTTCTTTTATACCGGGTTGAATTACCGGGTCAGGCGACCCGCTAATTCGGGCAAAGTGCTTCACATCGCACACTGACCTATGTCGACACGGCAATATGCCGTGACGATACCGGGTTATTTGTGCGATGTGAAAGGGGTATAAGTAATGTAAGTAGCTATTAGAGCACGTGACAACATGTTCGTTCCTAGCAGACTCATCGCCAGTACTAAGTACTGTACATACTACGGATATTGAAGCTCAAAATTGCATTGTAGCTGACAGATGCATCAGTATTCGCTAGAACATTTTACTGAATTTACTCATATTGTGTGTGTTTGTTTATGAATGTGAGTGTATATGTATACATGCATATATCTGTGTGTGTGTGTGTATATATATATATATATATATATATAAAATCTCTTGTGTACTTTCTTGGGCAATATTACTTGTATTCACCTAATTAATTGCAAGAAGAGGGCTCATTGTTGGGTTTGCTTTAGAATATAATATTCCGTTCAGAGAATTGGCCTTTACCATGAAGCTGAAATTCTAGACTTGCTTTGTTGTAGTTGGAGACCACTGTCTTGGGATTTGTGGCTTCCACTGTCTTGTTAGAGGTCTGTTCTGTTGCATAGTTAAGCTTTTAATGATTACGTTAATTTTCTCCTTTAAACAATGTTCATTTAGATATTTTTTTGATCTAGCGCATAGAGTAAAAGAACTATGGTATGACATAGTCATATTATTTTTTTTCTTGTGTTTATTCACTAATACTACATGAAAGATTGTGCCTCTTAATGAGCATACAGCTTGCTCCCTCTGTGTTTGTGGCTGGTCCTGGACAAGTCCATGCTTGTAAGTTTCTAGAGAATAGAGAACCTGGACCCTTTAGCCAACGTATAATGACCTTCAGTGTAAACATCTTGCTCCTTCATTATATCTTTAAAATGGTTAAGGACATTCTACAGTTGAAATTCAGAATGATTGCATCCAGCTTTCATCTCTGGGTTTTACTAATTAAAGATATCAGCAGCCTACTGTGTCACATTTATATAATTACTTTTTTTTTTTTTTTTTAATATTAATTGTTAATTCTAATTGTATGTTTTAAAGGTGGGTGCTAGACAAAAATCAGAATGCTTCAAATAGATGAGATGCAGAGTTATAAATGTAATTAGTATGTATTGGTTTAGTAGGTGGATAACGTCTTTGGCTGTCCTACAGACAACAGGATGACACTTTGCATAAGCATCTTCCAGCAGGAGATGCACTGTTAATCTGGACGAATTGAGGAAGGCGCAGTTTTGTTGGAATAGTAAAATAGCATCCCAGGCTACATAATACATAATAATAAAACTGATGTGCCAGAATAGATCAAGTACAGGAAATATTGATTGGCGTGAATAGAAACGGCTTCTGCATGTAAATGCTTGGGACACTTCACAGCTGTTCTACTGATCAAAAAGCTGGTCACCAGATTCTTGGTATTTTTGTTTTGCATTTCAGGGAAAAAGCCTTCCATTGCCCCAAAATGCGCGGACATGGGGTGACATATAGTTTGTGCATCGTTTCCTGATCACCCGTAATAATTCTGTGTCAAAAGTAGATGAGCGGTACACCGTTTTGGTAGACTGGGACTAGATAGTTTTTCTTTTGTTTCTGGTTTTTATTTGCGATGTTAGGTCTTCGCTTATAGTCCTCTAGTGCTAGCTCGAAGACCTGAATCACCCCTCAGTTGGGAACTACTGCAGATGTCTCAATGCGAGAAACAACTCTCATACTTAGGGGTCTATTTACTAAGCCTTGGTTGGAGATAAAGTCAGTGGAGATAAAGTACCAGCCAATAAGCTCCTAACTGCCATGTTACAGGCTTTGTTTAAAATATTACAGTTAGGAGCCGATTGACTTTTTCTCCATCCAAGGCTTATTAAATAGACCCCCTTAGATCTGTATTTTATTGCGCTGGTAGCAAATCCCTTGCTCAGCACTGTAACCATAGGCTGGCAGTGACAGGCTGCTTTAAGCAGCAGAGTGTCCTTGCATGATGAGAACACGATGCTTGGCTGACATTTTTGCAGACCATTTATCCTGCAGGAACACCCTACCACCTCATTTTACTTAGCAGAGAAGCTACATTTTTAGTGAAATTTTATTTATCTCATAATTTAGCTGCAATTTTTTAGTTTGGATTGCTATTCAAAATAAGGTGTGGAATTAAGGGCAACAAAGCATGCCATCACAGGGCAGTCAAAGCACATTAATTTAGTGTTGACTACACAGGCAGCTTAGGTTAAATCAGACTTTGTATTGATGGATCCAGTATGAAATACCGGCTGTCAGTATAGCGCAGACGGCATCCCGTCTGCCGGAATCCCAGTAGCGAGTCCACGCTTCGGACCCCACCAACCGAGTGGGAATTCCGGGCCGGTGTCAGGATTCCGGCTCTCGTGATTCCACCATCTGTATCCTGAACACTTGGATCTCGACAGCCGACCTATTAACTGCATCCCGTATTGATGCGTAGGAAAGAATCTTACCAACAGAAAGCGATTCAGTGATTCCACACACTTTCAGTAGAATATCCACAAACATCAAAAGCTCTATCTAATATGTAACTTAGGGTCACACTATATTATATAGTAAATTGGACCAAGCTAAACAGTCTATTTATTGTATTTGAGTTTCTCCTACCCAAACATTTTGTTTTGGATTGGCTTTGTCTAGGTATGGCAAACCTGGCTCTGTGAGGAAGCCCAGCACTGAGTGTTTGGGGGTTCTCATTCAACCCTGAAGTTCAGAAGCAACTATTAGTGGCCAGATCTGGCTGAGCAGCTTGATGCATAAACAAACACATCACTGCCATTAGTCTGAACAACTAGATAATTTCAGATCGGTTTTGGGTGTGGCACTCACCTGGTTTATGAAGCTGAACAAATCAATGCGTCGTAGTTATTAAAATGAAAGCTGCTATATATCTGCTTGTGGTGTCTGTCGAAAACAAACGTGCAATTCCTTTCATGCTGGACAGTGAAGTATTGCTGCCTTGTTAAGTCTGTACATGATAAGTCTCAACTGAGGCTTATTATGGTGGTACCATTAAATTCTAAATTATGTGTTTCCTCATTATATGTAAAACAATTGAGTATACTTAACATTTCTCTAATATCTTGTCTTTTCCTTCTCAGGCACTGATTCATGGACTTAACCGGCATTACTACTCTATAACCATTAACTACAGGAAAAATGAACTGGAACAAAAGGTTTGTGCTTACTTACGTGACATTGTCCATTACTTGTGCATTGTTTGTGTATGATTTAATTACTCTAATGTTTCATCACCAGTAAGGTGCGCAAGAATAATTTTATAAGAGTTAATGTATTGTGTGATTTATGTATTTTAATAATCATACAGATTACAAAGTAACTACAGAATTCCCATGTTATCTAAAAACAAAGCTAACTGCTGTGGTTTGTGCACTCCACAATTAATTGCTTGAATTAAACCAAATGCTCTTTGTTCCGTTTTTATAGATCCACCAATTTATCCAGTTCACTCTTGAGACCTCAATTATAGATGGTAGGGGAAGAGCGATTAAAGATAACGTCCATGCGCTATGCTCGACCCTTTAGACCACCTTCCTGGTCTTTTTAAAAGTAGGTGACAGCTGAGAAGGGGGCGCGCTATGGTAAGCGCTGTTCAGTTTACCCACAGACACTCTGGTGCAAGCTGTCACAACATAAATAGTCTCTTACCCACCAAGCGGTACACGGCCGTTCCAATGTGGTAGCGGTGATTCAGGTGTTCCTGTGTTACCGTGCCAAAAGGTCCACGCTAGTATTAGGATTTGTTGGTTAGATGAGATCAATTGAGATTGTTTAGAGCACACTTTCAGTCAGTTACAGCCGCCCTTACGTGGTTCTTCGGGGTGGAGAAATGCGTAAGGGCAGCTGTAACTTTTACTCAAAGTGCGCTCTGAACAATCTCAAAGAGTAGTCTACGTCACCTCCAACTTTTATTCTGTATAATGTACACTGTAGTTTTAGCTACCTGCATGACGGCTTCTACTTAGTCACAGCTGGCCTTATACTGTTTGTCACCAACACATGCATCACATTAAATGGATATATATATTAACAGAGTGTGGACATCCCATATACCTGCAGGAGCAAGTTCTACTCATAACCTCTCCATGACATTATTAAATGATCACATGAGCACAGCGACACAGGAACTTTTGTACATTCATTTAAATAGTCTAAAACAAATTGTCACAGAGTTGATTGTTCTCAAGAAGGATTTGTTACAGCATCAATCCTGCATTGGTTTTTTGTTTTTTTTCTTTAAATAGCAAGTTTAAATACCTTTTTGAGCATGCATCTAATATGCATTGTTCTTGGCTATGCTTCTACAGATCATTATCTCCTTTTCAAAATCGTTCTGGGGGGCAGACAAATATGGTTGCCACAGCTCTCATGGAGGACAGATGTGTCCTATCAGTTTTCTGTTTGTACAATACTTCACAATTAATGATATACCAGAATTCTGCAGTTTGTCACATGCTAATGGCGTTGTCATTTATAAAATAACCACATTATAACATGAAGTTGCCTGGGGTGTTTTTATTAAAATAACCTGTATGATGATTGTTTCTGATAGTTGTATTCTTTTTCATTGACGTAACTGATGTACAATTCTTGTTGCAGATGCTGTTGAATTTACATAAAAAGAGTTGGATGGAAGGTTTGACACTTCAAGACTACAGTGAACACTGTAAGCTCAATGAGACCGTGGTGAAGGAGATGTTGGAGCTTGCAAAAAATTACAATAAGGTATTTATCTCCTTTCCATCTTGTAATTGCTCCTTTTTTTTTTTTTTTTTTTTGTAGATACGCACCAAAACACATTTAATATACTTCAAGAACATGTATTAAATGCTTAAATATGAATGCCAATGTTTACAATGCTTTATTTGCAACTCTTGGGGCAGAGGCTTTAGCAGACTTCTTGCAATGGAAAAATAAAGATACAGTCCTTATCTAAATTTCTCTATCGTCCTAGTGGATGCTGGGGTTCCTGAAAGGACCATGGGGAATAGCGGCTCCGCAGGAGACAGGGCACAAAAGTAAAGCTTTTCCGATCAGGTGGTGTGCACTGGCTCCTCCCCCTATGACCCTCCTCCAGACTCCAGTTAGATTTTTGTGCCCGGCCGAGAAGGGTGCAATTCTAGGTGGCTCTCCTAAAGAGCTGCTTAGAGAAAGTTTAGCTTAGGTTTTTTATTTTACAGTGAGTCCTGCTGGCAACAGGATCACTGCAACGAGGGACTGAGGGGAGAAGAAGTGAACTCACCTGCGTGCAGGATGGATTGGCTTCTTGGCTACTGGACATCAGCTCCAGAGGGACGATCACAGGTACAGCCTGGATGGTCACCGGAGCCGCGCCGCCGGCCCCCTTGCAGATGCTGAAGTTAGAAGAGGTCCAGAATCGGCGGCTGAAGACTCTGACAGTCTTCTAAAGGTAGCGCACAGCACTGCAGCTGTGCGCCATTTTCCTCTCAGCACACTTCACACGCTGTCACTGAGGGTGCAGGGCGCTGGGGGGGGGCGCCCTGGGAGGCAAATGTAAACCTATATACTGGCTAAAAATACCTCACATATAGCCCCCAGAGGCTATATGGAGATATTTAACCCCTGCCAAACTTCACTAAAGAGCGGGAGACGAGCCCGCCGGAAAAGGGGCGGGGCCTATCTCCTCAGCACACAGCGCCATTTTTTCTCTCACAGAAAGGCTGGAGAGAAGGCTCCCAGGCTCTCCCCTGCACTGCACTACAGAAACAGGGTTTAAACAGAGAGGGGGGCACTAATTGGCGATATAAATATATATATAAAGATGCTATTAGGGAGAAACACTTATATAAGGTTGTCCCTATGTAATTATAGCGTTTTTTGGTGTGTGCTGGCAAACTCTCCCTCTGTCTCTCCAAAGGGCTAGTGGGGTCCTGTCCTCTGTCAGAGCATTCCAGGTGTGTGTGCTGTGTGTCGGTACGTGTGTGTCGACATGTATGAGGACGATGTTGGAGGAGGCGGAGAAATTGCCTGTAATGGTGATGTCACTCTCTAGGGAGTCGACACCGGAATGGATGGCTTATTTAGGGAATTACGTGAAAATGTCAACACGCTGCAAGGTCGGTTGACGACATGAGACGGCCGACAAACAATTAGTACCGGTCCAGGCGTCTCAGAAACACCGTCAGGGGTTTTTAAAAAAACGCCCATTTACCTCAGTCGGTCGACACAGACACAGACACGGACACTGAATCCAGTGTCGACGGTGAATAAACAAACGTATTCCTCATTAGGGCCACACGTTAAGGGCAATGAAGGAGGTGTTACATATTTCTGATACTACAAGTACCACAAAAAAGGGTATTATGTGGGAGTGAAAAAACTACCTGTAGTTTTTCCTGAATCAGATAAAATAAAATGAAGTGTGTGATGATGCGTGGGTTTACCCCGATAGCAAATATTGGCGTTATACCTTTTCCCGCCAGAAGTTAGGGCGCGTTGGGAAACACCCCTTAGGGTGGATAAGGCGCTCACACGCTTATCAAGTGGCGTTACCGTCTCCAGATACGGCCGCCCTCAAGGAACCAGCTGATAGGCAGCTGGAAAAATATCCTAAAAAGTATATACACACATACGGTGGTTATACTGCGACCAGCGATCGCCATCAGCCTGGAGATGCAGTGCTGGGTTGGCTTGGTCGAATTCCCTGACTAAAAATATTTTATTGATATAGAGCATTTAATAGGATGCATTCTATATATATGTATGCGAGATGCACAGAGGGATATTTGCACTCTGGCATCAAGATAAGTGCGTTGTCCATATCTCCCAGAAGATGTCATGGACACGACAGTGGTCAGGTGATACAGATCCCATACGGCACATGGAAGTATTGCCGTATAAAGGGAAGGAGTTATTTGGGGTCGGTCCATCGGTCCTGGGGGCCACGGCTACAGCTGGGAAATCCAACCTTTTTACCCCAAGTTACATCTCAGCAGAAAAAGACACTGTCTTTTCAGCCTCAATCCTTCCTTTTCCCATGTGGGCAAGCGGGCAAAAGGCCAGTCATATCTGCCCAGACATAGAGGAAAGGGAAGTAGACTGCAGCAGGCAGCCCCTTCCCAGGAAAAGAAGCCCTCCACCGCGTCTGCCAAGTCCTCAGCGTGACGCTGGGGCCGTGCAAGCGGACTCAGGTGAGGTGGGGGGTTAGTCTCAAGAGTCTCAGCGCGCAGTGGGATCACTCGCAAGTTGACCCCTAGATCGTACAAGTATTATCCCAGGGGTACAGATTGGAGAGTCGAGACAATTTTTCCTCGCAGGTTCCTGAAGCCTGCTTTACCAACGGCTCCCTCCGACAGGGAGGCAGTATTGGAAAAAAATTCACAAGCTGTATTTCCAGCAGGTGATAATCAAAGTACCCCTCCTACAACAAGGAAAAGGGTATTAGTCTTCCACACTATATTGTGGTACTGAAGCCAGACGGCTTGGTGAGACATAGTCTAAATCTGAAATCTTTGAACACTTACATAAAAAGGTTCAAATCAAGATGGAGTCACTCAGAGCAGTGATAGAGAACCGGAAAAAAGGGGACTATATGGTGTCCCTGGACATCAAGGATTACCTCCATGTCCAAATTTGCCCTTCTCAACAAGGGTACCTCTGGTTCGTGATACAGAACTGTCAATATCAGTTTCAGACGCTGCCGTTGAATTATCCACGGCACCCCGGGCCTTTACCAAGGTAATGGCCGAAAAGATGATTCTTAAAAGAAGAAAGGCATCTTAATTATCCCTTACTTGGACGATATCCTGAAAGGGGCAAGTTTCCAGAGAACAGTTGGAGGTCGGAAAAGAACTATCTAAAGTAGTTCTACGACAGCACGAGTGGATTCTAAATATTCCAAAAATCGCAGCTGTTTTCCGATGATACGTCTGCTGTTCCTAGGAATGATTCTGGGCATAGTCCAGAAAGAGGTATTTCTCCTGGAGGGGAAAGCCAGGGAGTTATCCGACCTAGTCAGAAACCTCCTAAAACCAGGCCAAGTATCAGTGCATCAATGCACAGGAGTCCTGGGAAAAATGGTGGCTTCTTACGAAGCAATTCCATTCGGCAGATCTCACGCAAAAACTTTTCAGGGGGATTTGCGGGACGAATGGTCCGGATCGCATCTTCAGATGCATCAGCGGATAACCCTGTCTCCAAGGACAAGGGTGTTTCTTCTGTGGGGGCTGCAGAGTGCTCATCTTCTAGAGGGCAGCACATTCAGCATTCAGGACTGTGTTCTGGTGACCACGGATGCCAGTCTGAGAGGCTGGGGAACAGTCACACAGGGAAGAAATTTCCAAGGAAGTGTGGTCAAGTCTGGAGATTTCTCTCCACATGAATATACTGGAGCTAAGGGCAATTTACGATGCTCTGAGCCTAGGAAGACCTCTGCTTCAAAGTCAACCGGTGCTGATCCAGTAGGACATCATCATGGCAGTCGCCCACGTAAACAGACGGGGCGGCACAAAAAGCAGGAGGGCAATGACAGCAAGGATTCTTCGCTGGGCGAAAAATCATGTGATAACACTGTCAGCAGTGTTCATTCCGGGAGTGGACAACTAGGAAGATTTCCTCAGCATGAATGAATTCCACCCGGAAAAGTGGGAACTTCATCTGGAAGTTTCCACATGTTTGTAAACCGTTGGGAAAGACCAAAGGTGGTTATGATGGCGTCCCACATGAAGCGCCAGGTCTGGAGACCCTCAGGCAATAGCTGGGACGCTCTGGTAACACCGTGGGTGTACCAGTCGGTGTATGTGTTCCCTCCTCTGCCTTTCATACCCAGTGTATGGAGAATGATAGGAAGGAGAGGAGTAAGAACTATACTCGTGGCTCCGGTTTGGCCAAGAAGAACTTGGTACCCGGAACTTCAAGAGATACTAGAAAGGATCTTGATTCAGCAAGAATCATGTCTGTTCCATGACTTACCGCAGCCGCGTTGACGGGTGAACGCCGGATCCTAAGGGAAAAAGGCATTCCGGAAGAGGTCATCCCTACCCTGGTCAGAGCCAGGAAGGAGGTGACCGCACAACATTATCACTGCTTAGGTGAAAATGTGTTCCATGGTGTGAGGCCAGGAAGGCTCCACGGAAGAATTTCAACTAGGTTAATTCCTACATTTCCTGCAAACAGGAGTGTATATGGGTCTCAAATTGGGGTCCATTAAGGTTCAAATTTCGACCGGTCGATTTTCTTCCAGAAAGAAATTGGCTTCAGTTCCTGAAGTCCAGAAGTTGTTAAGGGAGTACTGCATATACAACCCCCTTTTGATGTCTCCAGTGGCACTGGGCGATCTCAACGTAGTTTGGGATTCCTAAAATCACATTGGTTTAAACAACTCAAATCTGTGGATTTGATATATCTCACATGGAAAGCGACCATGCTGTTGGTCCTGGCCTCGGCCAGGCGAGTGTCAGAATTGGCGGCTTTATCTCACAAAGCCATATCTGATTGTCCATTCGGACAGAGCAAAGCTGTGGACTCGTCCCCAGTTTCTCCCTAAGGTGGTGTCAGCGTTTCACCTGAACCAGCTTATTGTGGTACCTGCGGCTACTAGGGACTTGGAGGACTCCAAGTTGCTGGATGTTGTCAGGGCCCTGAAAATATAGTTTCCAGGTCGGCTGGAGTCAGGAAATCTGACTTGCTGTTTATCCTGTATGCACCCAACAAGCTGGGTGCTCCTGCTTCTAAGCAGACTATTGCTCGTTGGATTTGTAGTACAATTCAGCTTGCACATTCTGTGGCAGGCTTGCCACAGCAAAAAATATGTAAATGCCCATTCCACAAGGAAGGTGGGCTCATCTTGGGCGGCTGCCCGAGGGGTCTCGGCATTACAACTCTGCCGAGCAGCTACGTGGTCGGGGGAGAACACGTTTGTAAAATTCTACAAATTTGATACCCTGGCAAAAAGAGGACCTGGAGTTCTCTCATTCGGTGCTGCAGAGTCATCCGCACTCTCCCGCCCGTTTGGGAGCTTTGGTATAATCCCCATGGTCCTTTCAGGAACCCCAGCATCCACTAGGACGATAGAGAAAATAAGAATTTACTTACCGATAATTCTATTTCTCGGAGTCCGTAGTGGATGCTGGGCGCCCATCCCAAGTGCGGATTATTCTGCAATACTTGTACATAGTTATTGTTACAAAAATCGGGTTATTGTTGTAGGAAGCCGTTTTTCAGAGGCTCCTTTTGTTATCATACTGTTAACTGGGTTTAGATCACAAGTTGTACGGTGTGATTGGTGTGGCTGGTATGAGTCTTACCCGGGATTCAAAATTCCTCCCTTATTGTGTACGCTCGTCCGGGCACAGTATCTAACTGGAGTCTGGAGGAGGGTCATAGGGGGAGGAGCCAGTGCACACCACCTGATCGGAAAAGCTTTACTTTTGTGCCCTGTCTCCTGCGGAGCCGCTATTCCCCATGGTCCTTTCAGGAACCCCAGCATCCACTACGGACTCCGAGAAATAGAATTATCGGTAAGTAAATTCTTATTATCCCTTTCTATAGTAAACACGCAGTCCGCTAGGTAATTGCTTATTTGATGTTTTAAAGATTCCAACACAGCTTAATGTGAAAATTGGCCAGCTACACTTAGCATTTTTATCATAGAAATATAATACATTTATTTATTTTTTTTATTTATTTTATCATTTAACTATATTTTTATTTTGCGCGACTACCCGTAACTATAGTTCATTCTGCATTGGCTTTTTCAACATTAAGTAATCAAAAATACAATCACTCACCACTCGCCCTCTTCTCCACTAGCTCATAACTGAATTCTATGTATGTATATATATATATATATATATATATATATATATATATATATCTCGGTGGGAAAATAGGCACCATTTGTAACTGAGCCTATAGCATGTGTTTCTATCTACTTCTTCTTTCCAATGTGGCAACTGCCAGGGCATACAAAGTGAGTGCCAGACACCTCATTATGGGGTAAAAGCAGCTGTCCCTTTATTGGGGCTTATACCTGTAACTGTTAGAATGTGTTCTTCCTGTCTTAAGCTGGATACGCATTAGACGACGGGCAAACGATGCAATGTCGGCAACGATTTTCCTTGAACTCCCAGACAAATGATATATTGTGTACACACTGTGCAATCTTGCAAAAGATATTGTCAGTGGCCACATCCAGGAGTATGCTGTCATTAACCACATCCTCAGATTGTGCAGCATGGAGCCAGAGCCGGCCTTAGCTATAGGCAGGCTAGGCATTTGCCTAGGGCATCCAAGCATGTCAAGGGGCATCCAAGCATGTCCCTGCAGTATCTCATGCTGGGAGGGACAGTCTGCAAACTAACTGTTACTTTCCAAAAGTATTCAATCAGTACTGGTATACACTGCTGTTTACATTTGTCACATAGAATGCACATCATATGCTTGAATGCCCCTGACTTGTGAGACCTCAGACAGACAGCAGAAGCCCAGTAACTGCAATTCCTGGACATGTGACATTTTCACTGATTATATAAGGTTATTACTGGATGGCTTCTTATGATAACACATGTGTATTTGGAAGACTGCTTCACATAAACCTGACATCACCTATACTGCTTGTGCACATGGGGGAAGGGGACCCTGCTGCTATCCTGTGTGTCCCTTATCCCTGTGCAAACCCCAGGTGTCTGCAGGGACATAACATGGGCAGTGTTCTCCTCACACTTTATTTCCTACTCAGTCCATGCCGTAAAATTACTCTGCCAGGATGGCATACCCTGTGAGGTCACATCCCTTGTTCGGGTACCCCTATAACAGGTGCGAGTGCACGCACCCACCCACCCATCCTGCCACCCCCATCTCACAAAACGCAGTCACGGATCCAGGGAGCTGCATGGGCGCACACACTGACTGCAAGCACACAAGCAAGCAAAATAAAGTTTTATAGTAAAAGTTACTAGCATTACTAATGTGGGGCATATGTGTCAGGTACATTACTGTGTGGAATTCTGTGTATTATGGGCATTACTGTGTGCCATTATGCAGGGTTGAACTGGCACACGGGGTAACCCCCTGACCCCGGTGGGCCCCACTGCCTAAATGTTGCTGGGTCAGATGCAGAACTAGCGGCGGTACTAGGGGGCACCAGACAAAATTTTGCCTAGGGCATCAAATTGGCTAGGGCCGGCTCTGCATGGAGCTCCGAGCAAAAGACTCGAACGACTCACGGGAGCACGCGATACTGCATATACACTGCCTTTTGAAAAAGACGCCCTGCTGGTGTTGAAACGCGTTAAGGATACAGGTGGTTTGTCCTGTGAAACTACCATTGCCTGACGCACCTTACAGCGAGGTCTGCTCGGAGCCGTCCTTGGGATTACAGCCTGCACACTGTCGCTCTGAGAGCACAGCCTGCAATTGCCGCACGGCTGCACACCGTTGCTGAGGCTTCAGCGTCATCTCTCACCCCCTCCCGCTGGTGTCAACCTGTCAGCATTGGGAGCAGCTGCACTCTGCTCCATTCCGGCGGGGAACGTGGACACCGGCCTCCCTCATACGGGTTCTAATACTGGCCGGCTGACGGAGATTGCTCCGGGCTTTCCTAACATTCAGTGGTCAGGATTTGAGTAATAGCACTCCCATCTGGCAATGATCCATGTATGTGTTTATTTGAGCACAGCACTGCAGACCATCAGGGATTCAATTCCTATTGGAGCGCTGGACCCGGCGCACATTTAAATGGATTAAGGATCGCTTTGGATCTGCACCTACTAAGTGAGTGACTTGTCCATGCATTAAGATCTTTTGCACTTTAGACATTTTGCACTAGTGCAACATTTGAACATTTTATTCATCACGTTACCCTTGGGGTTTTTCCACATTAAAAGGAACTTCTGCTTGACATTTGCTATATATGGTGCTAAAGTTTCTATTGGATATTATAGCAACATTGTACTAATTAGTTTCCATTTTATGTATATAAATTTGTATCATACCCCTGGGAGGTTTGTTGTTACAATTTTACAAATAAATGTCTTAAATTTCTGATTGTCGAGCGCTACTTGGTTTTGTTTATTGTGTTTTTAAGGGATTGGCAATTCCCTTTTCCCAGTGGCTGCTGACAATCAGTATACACCACCACTCACTAGAGCGCTTAGCTTTTTTTTTCACACTGGACAATTTGAATGATTTATCGTTGCGATTCTGTTCAAAATGAGAAATCGTTCAAAATATTGTCTAGTGTGTACCCTTTAGACCATCTTCTCGGATGTCAAAGAAGGTAATGTACTTCATTCAATGTAAGCTCAGAAAAATATACATATAGACATATTTCTATGTTTGCTTTGCTGTAATAAACCATTGTAATGGCCCAGAAAGGTCAGAATAAAGCCTATGGGGTCTATTCAGTTGCAGTCGGAACTGCTGTCTAGTTGGAAAGATGTCTGTTTCCGACTTTTTCATGATTCGACCTATTCAATGGGGCTGTCGTTTTTCCGACTTGCCGGAAAACACATGGATCGGCGGATTAGCCGCGGATCCACGTGTGTTGTCGGATTTGCAGCCAAATCCGGCAGGTTTTTGCCAATGTCAATCCGACTTTTAAAAAAAAGGGCAAAACCGGTCGGATTTGCCCACAAATTAAATACTGCATTGTCTGATCCTCTCCGTCGGAGAGGATCCGACATGCATTTATTAGACCCCTAAACCTCCATAGGTTTTTTTTTATTTTTTTATTCTGTATTTCTGGTTTTCTTCTTTTGTAACATACCACAAAACCGCTTCACCTTATTTAAAGTTCATCAGTGGAGAAGAAGAGCGGTCAAGTAAACAGTGCACCCTAGAAGTATGATTTCCTTAAATGGTTTAATTTATACCCAAACATTTTCTTTGGTAAATTTTTAGATAATTCCCTTCGGTTATCAAAGATTGTATGGGTAATGGCAGTATTAAGACAATATTGACATTTATCTGTGACTTCTGGTACAAAAGTGAATTTGTTCAGATCTAGCTCTATATTTTCCCTTTCTGACTCTTTTCTTTGTTTCTGCTGAATATGCACTGATCATCCGTGTGCTGGCAGCTTTGACTAGTTAAGCCTCTATCATGGCGTCCAATTTGCACCTCTGTGTAGAAATGTTCATTAATTTCCATATCCGATTTTCCAGCTTTTGGGCTATTGAGCTGGAACATTCAGAGGTCTGTCCTTACTCTGTTCTGACCGTTTTCCCTTTTCAGTGTTGGGAGTTGATTATACAAGATAGTGATGTGTTGTGTTTGCTAAAAGGCAAATAATACATTTTAATAAATGTCATTTTTACAGGCTACATTATTAGACTTTGGTCCCTATGTGATCTGTCATATGGCCGTTTTACTACACATATTTGCAGAAGGCTGAGTGGCATTGTTATCAGGATGATACAATGCTTTTTGTCTCCGTGAATCTGTAATACAAGCCATTGCCATTCTACTTCAATTCATATCTGCTACTAAACCGTGCAGCCATACTAATAAATCAAATAGTAAAAACTGGGTTTAGAGAATATCAAAAATGTAATCTTCTAAATCCATGTGTGTCTATAACCGGCTACAGTAACATATTAAAAAAAATTGAACTAAAATGAATATACTAAAAAGGTCACAAAGAAATTAATTGATGATAATTGTATCTGGGAATAATGTAGATAAATAGACCAATTAGCAAGACTAACTAAGGAAAGGAGGTCCGTCAGGGACTGTAACATTTATATTAAAGCTCCTTGGAAACTGTGTCCGAGTTCTGATGCAGAGCATAATGTTGTAAACATGCAAGATGTGCTATATGCAGAGTTCACCATAAGGTTTTACCACCTTGAAGGTGAGTTTTCTTCCTTTGTGTCAGTAATGCAGCAAGTATTAGACCAGGGAGAGAGTCGAGTCATGCATGTAGCATTGAAACGGAAGTGCAGCCGGCTCTGGTGGCCAGTAATGGCTTCCCTGGTTGCAATAGGTGAAAGGCACTATTCTTTGTAAAGACTAGTCCACAGCTGCCACCGTATGCATCAAAGGCCGCACAGTGACAATCACAGTAGGAGGAAGCAGTCTAGTAATAAGGAAGACAATCGGGTGCTTCTAGAAGTAAAATCGGCATGGGATGTGTGTACACATTGCAGGACAATGGTGGTGGTGGTTCCTTATGGTTTTACTTCCTATCACTGCATTAGAAATGTTATTTCAGTGTTAAAACAAACTCCATATATAAACTATTACACAGCCATCATCTACACCTAGTACTTGCATATAATGCACAGTACATGCTCATGATGCTTTTTTTAATTTTGTCACTTGTATGTTTTGTTGTACTATTAACCTACCATGGTATGCAGTCATGTCAATATTCAGAATGCCGACACGGGCATATTGTCGACACTGAAATTTAGGGTTACAGTCACCCAAAACTTTGTCGACTTGCTGGATGTCAGCATTCCAGCAATGTCGACATGGTGTCTGTCAATATTGTGAATCTTGACATTTAACATGTCGACATAACGTTCAGACCATGTCAGCATTTTGACAAATATCCTCCTACCACTGCCTATACTTACATTGTTTTATATACTGAAATATGACCAATTTTTTATAATTATTTTTTTTTCTGCCTCCCACAGGCTGTAGAAGAAGAAGATAAGATGACACCTGAGCAACTTGCTATAAAAAATGTTGGGAAACAGGTAAAAGTTTAAAACAAGCAGTTGCTTGCATATGTTTGGTATATAAGATGATTATACTGCTCCTCAACAGTTATAACGTATAGCGATGACGAATCAGACAACTTTTATAGAAATCATTTTCCTACTTATATCATATTTAACATAGTATGATTATTTTATGATAAATAACTGTTTTGTAACATAGGGCCTGATTCAGGTTTGTTAGCAAAGCAAACAAACATACAACTGGGCAAAACCATGCTGCACTGCAGGTGGGGCAGATATAACATGTGCAGAAAGAGATTTGGGTGGGGTGTTTTCAAACTGAAATCTAAATTGCAGTGTAAAAATAAAGCAGCCAGTATTTACCCTGCACAGAAACAATATAACCCACCCAAATCTAAATCTCTCTGCACATGTTATATCTTCCCCACCTGCAGTGCAGCATGGTTTTGCCCAGTTGTGTACTTTTTTTTGCTTTTGCTAACAAACCTGAATCAGGCCCATAGCTAAATAGCTTTTAAGCTTAGTATGCCAAACTCAAACACCAACTTGTTTCAGGTCTTTCTACATCAGTGGTACAGTAATAGTCCCTATGGTACCCACTTCTACCTTTACACTCCCCATACCCCCCCCCCCCCCCACCCCGACTACCATATGAAACAAGTCTCAAAGTAAACTGCTCAATACAGGTGGGATGTACTAATCTTGCAGTGTACATCTCTAGATGGGTTCTGGTGACTGGCGTTTGGGATTCAACCGGTCACCATACCAACGCCGGAATCCCAATATTTAGATTGCTGGTGGAGTGGTGAGTGCAACAAAGCCCCCTGTGGGCTTGCTGCGCCCATCACAGGTTTTGTTCCCACTCTATGGGTGCAGTGGATATCGGCGAGTGGGAATAGTCCCTGTCAGTCGGCATGCCGACTGTTGGGCTCTTAATTGGTCAGGATCCCTGTGTCGATTATAGTGACATATAGTAACCACCTGTCACATAACTACATCCCGTACATCTAGCCACACATGGCATCCATACTAATCACATATGTACTAACTAATATCCGATAGGTATTGCAAAGGACAGTTATTGTGAAAAGTGCGGTCTTTCCCCGATGTGTGTCGGTCACTGGACTTCCAAGTGTAGGCCCAGGTTTTTACTGCATTTCTTCTTTAGTATATCACACCCTACAAGTTGGTCAGGCTACTAGAGATTGCCCATTCAGCTCATTTGACTACCGTTAAATGCATACCGTTTGGTTACAAATGTCTCTCAGACGTTCGCATGGAAGAAGTGTACTGTTTCTTAAATGTCAGGGCCACCTTGCTTAATCACAGATGGTTAAAGCAAGCGGACTGAAGGCCTGATTCTGAGTTGGGAATTAATGAAGAAATAACAAGTTTTCTCTAACGTCCTAGTGGATGCTGGGGACTCCGTAAGGACCATGGGGAATAGACGGGCTCCGCATTAGACAGGGCACTTTAAGAAAGAATTTGGATACTGGTGTGCTCTGGCTCCTCCCTCTATGTCCCTCCTCCAGACCTCAGTTTGAATCTGTGCCCGGACGAGCTGGGTGCTGTTTACTGAGCTCTCCTGAGCTTGCTATAAGAAAATATTTTGTTAGGTTTTTTTATTTTCAGAGAGATCTGCTGGCAACAGACTCTCTGCAGCGTGGGAGAGAAGCAGCCCTACTCACTGAAGATAGGTCCTGCTTCTTAGGCTACTGGACACCATTAGCTCCAGAGGGATCGGACACAGGATCTCACCCTTTGTCGTCCGATCCCGGAGCCGCGCCGCCGTCCCCCTCGCAGAGCCGGAAGACAGAAGCCGGGTGAAAGAAGCAAGAAGACTTCGAAATCGGCGGCAGAAGACTCCAGTCTTCAAACTGAGGTAGCGCACAGCACTGCAGCTGTGCGCCATTGCTCCCACACTACACCCACATACTCCGGTCACTGTAGGGTGCAGGGCGCAGGGGGGGGGGGGGGGGGGGGCGCCCTGGGCAGCAATTAGGACCTCTTGACAAAAAGTGGGCATATATACAGTTAGGCACTGTATATATGCATGAGCCCCCGCCATAATTTTACACAGAAACGCGGGACAGAAGCCCGCCGCTGAGGGGGCGGGGCTTCTTCCTCAGCACTCACCAGCGCCATTTTCTCTCCACAGCTCCGCTGAGAGGAAGCTCCCCAGGCTCTCCCCTGCAGATTCACGGTAGAAGAGGGTAAAAAGAGAGGGGGGGGCACATAAATTAGGCGCAAAAACATTATATACAGCAGCTACTGGGTTAACACTAAGTTACTGTGTGATTCCTGGGACATATAGCGCTGGGGGGTGTGCTGGCATACTCTCTCTCTGTCTCTCCAAAGGGCCTTGTGGGGGATCTGTCTTCAAAAAGAGCATCCCCTGTATGTGTGTAGTGTGTCGGTACGCTTGTGTCGACATGTTTGACGAGGAAGGCTATGTGGAAGCAGAGCGGGAGCAAATGAATGTGGGGTCGCCGCCGACGGCGCCGACACCTGATTGGATGGATATGTGGAAGGTTTTAAATGATAATGTTAATTCCTTACATAAAAGGTTGGATAAAGCTGAAACCTTAGGACAGTTGGGGTCGCAGCCCATGCCTGATCCTATGTCGCAGAGGCCGTCAGGGTCTCAGAAGCGCCCACTGTCCCAAATTGTTGACACAGATATTGACACGGATTCTGACTCCAGTGTCGATTGCGTTGATGCAAGGTTACAGCCTAAATTGGCTAAAGCCATCCGTTATATGATTATAGCAATGAAGGAGTTGTTGCACATCACCGAGGAAACCCCAGTCCCTGACAAGAGGGTTCATATGTATGGGGGAAAAAGGCAGGTGGTGACCTTTCCCCCTTCACATGAGCTAAATGAGTTATGTGAAAAGGCTTGGGAATCTCCAGATAAAAAACGGCAGATTTCCAAACGGATGCTTATGGCGTATCCTTTCCCGCCAACGGACAGGTTACGCTGGGAATCCTCCCCTAGGGTGGACAAAGCTCTAACATGCTTATCCAAGAGGGTAGCCCTGCCATCACAGGATACGGCCACCCTAAAAGATGCTGCGGATAGAAAGCAAGAGGGTACCCTGAAGTCCATTTACACACATTCAGGTACCTTACTAAGGCCGGCAATTGCGTGGCCTGGGTGTGTAGTGCTGTAGCAGCATGGACGGATACCTTATCTGAGGAACTTGATACCTTGGACAAGGATACTATATTAATGACCCTGGGGCATATAAAAGACGCTGTCCTATACATGAGAGATGCTCGAAGAGACATTAGCCTTCTGGGCTCTAGAATAAATGCAATGTCGATCTCTGCCAGAAGGGTCCTGTGGACTCGGCAATAGACAGGCGAAGCCGACTCAAAAAGGCACATGGAGGTTTTACCTTACAAGGGTGAGGAGTTGTTTGGGGAGGGTCTCTCAGACCTGGTCTCCACAGCTACTGCTGGAAAGTCAAATTTTTTGCCATACGTTCCCTCACAACCTAAGAAAGCACCGTATTACCAAATGCAGTCCTTTCGATCACAAAAAAGCAAGAAAGTCCGAGGTGCGTCCTTTCTTGCCAGAGGCAGGGGTAGAGGAAAGAAGCTGCACAACACAGCTAGTTCCCAGGAACAGAAGTCCTCCCCGGCTTCTACTAAATCCACTGCATGACGCTGGGGCTCCACAGGCGGAGCTAGGCCCGGTGTGGGCGCGTCTCTGAAATTTCAACCACAAGTGGGTTCACTCCCAGGTGGATCCCTGGGCAATAGAGATTGTGTCTCAGGGATACAAGCTGGAATTCGAAGAGATGCCCCCTCACCGATACCTCAAATTGGCCCTGCCAGCTTCCCCCTTAGAGAGGGAAATAGTGTTAGCTGCAATTCACAAATTGTATCTTCAACAGGTGGTGGTCAAGGTTCCCCTCCTTCAACAAGGAAAGGGTTATTATTCGACCATGTTTGTGGTACCGAAACCGGACGGTTCGGTCAGACCCATGTTGAATTTAAAATCCCTGAACATATACCTGAAAAGGTTCAAGTTCAAGGTGGAATCGCTCAGAGCGGTCATCACAAGCCTGGAAGGGGGGGATTTTATGGTGTCTCTGGACATAAAGGATGCATACCTTCATGTCCCCATTTATCCACCTCATCAGGCGTACCTCAGATTTGTGGTACAGGATTGTCATTATCCATTCCAGACGTTGCCGTTTGGTCTCTACACGGCACCGAGAATATTTACCAAGGTAATGGCGGAAATGATGGTGCTCCTGCGAAAGCAAGGGGTCACAATTATCCCATACTTGGACGATCTCATAAAGGCGAGGTCCAGAGAGCAGTTGCTGATCAGCGTAGCACGCTCTCGGGAAGTGTTACAACAGCACGGCTGGATTCTAAATATTCCAAAGTCGCAGTTGATTCCTACGACTCGTCTGCCCTTCCTGGGCATGATTCTGGACACAGACCAGAAGAGGGTTTATCTCCCAACGGAGAAGGCTCAGGAGCTCATGACACTGGTCAGAGACCTCTTAAAACCAAAACAGGTATCGGTGCATCACTGCACGCGAGTCCTGGGAAAGATGGTGGCATCATACGAGGCCATTCCCTTCGGCAGGTTCCATGCGAGGACCTTTCAATGGGATCTGTTGGACAAGTGGTCCGGATCACATCTACAGATGCATCGGCTGATCACCCTATCCCCCAGGGCCAGGGTGTCTCTCCTGTGGTGGCTGCAGAGTGCTCACCTTCTCGAGGGCCGCAGATTCGGCATTCAGGACTGGGTCCTGGTGACCACGGATGCAAGCCTCCGAGGGTGGGGGGCAGTCACACAGGGAAGAAATTTCCAAGGTCTATGGTCAAGTCAGGAGACTTGCCTTCACATCAATATCCTGGAACTAAGGGCCATATACAACGCCCTAAGTCAAGCGGAGACCCTGCTTCGCGACAAATCGGTGCTGATTCAGTCAGACAACATCACCGCAGTGGCTCATGTAAACCGCCAAGGCGGCACAAGGAGCAGGGTGGCGATGGCGGAAGCCACCAGAATTCTTCGCTGGGCGGAGAATCACGTAAGAGCACTGTCAGCAGTGTTCATTCCGGGAGTGGACAACTGGGAAGCAGACTTCCTCAGCAGGCACGACCTCCACCCGGGAGAGTGGGGACTTCATCAAGAAGTCTTCGCGCAGATTGCAAGTCGGTGGGAACTGCCACAGGTGGACATGATGGCATCCCGCCTCAACAAAAAGCTACAGAGGTATTACGCCAGGTCAAGAGACCCTCAGGCGATAGCTGTAGACGCACTAGTGACACCGTGGGTGTTCCAGTCGGTTTATGTATTTCCTCCTCTTCCTCTCATACCCAAGGTGCTGAGAATCATAAGAAAAAGAGGAGTGAGAACAATACTCATTGTTCCGGATTGGCCAAGAAGGACTTGGTATCCAGAACTGCAAGAAATGCTCACAGAGGACCCATGGCCTCTGCCTCTAAGACAGGACTTGTTGCAACAGGGGCCCTGTCTGTTCCAAGACTTACAGCGGCTGCGTTTCACGGCATGGCGGTTGAACGCCGGATCCTAGCAGAAAAAGGCATTCCGGATGAGGTTATTCCTACGCTGATAAAGGCTAGGAAGGACGTGACGGCTAAACATTATCACCGTATATGGCGAAAATATGTGGCTTGGTGTGAGGCCAGGATTGCCCCTACGGAGGAATTCCAGCTGGGCCGTTTCCTTCACTTCCTGCAGTCGGGAGTGACTTTGAGCCTAAAATTGGGTTCCATTAAGGTCCAGATTTCGTCCCTATCCATTTTCTTTCAAAAAGAACTGGCTTCTCTACCTGAAGTTCAGACGTTTTTAAAGGGAGTGCTGCATATTCAGCCCCCTTTTGTGCCTCCAGTGGCACCTTGGGATCTTAACGTGGTGTTGAGTTTCTTGAAGTCACACTGGTTTGAGCCAATTAAAACCGTGGAGTTAAAATTTCTCACGTTGAAGGTGGTCATGCTATTAGCCTTGGCTTCAGCTAGGCGTGTGTCAGAATTAGCGGCTTTGTCACATAAAAGCCCCTATCTGGTTTTCCATATGGACAGGGCAGAATTGCGGACCCGTCCACAATTTCTGCCAAAAGTGGTGTCATCTTTTCATATGAACCAACCTATTGTGGTGCCTGTGGCTACTCGTGACTTGGAGGATTCCGAGTTACTAGATGTGGTCAGGGCTTTGAAGGTTTATGTAGCCAGGACGGCTAGAGTCAGGAAAACTGAGTCGCTGTTTATCCTGTATGCGCTGGGTGCTCCTGCTTCAAAGCAAACTATTGCTCGCTGGATCTGTAACACGATTCAGCAGGCTCATTCTGCGGCTGGATTGCCGCTACCAAAAACAGTAAAAGCCCACTCCACAAGGAAGGTGGGCTCTTCTTGGGCGGCTGCCCGAGGGGTCTCGGCATTACAGCTTTGCCGAGCAGCTACTTGGTCAGGTTCAAACACTTTTGCAAAGTTTTACAAGTTTGATACCCTGGCTGAGGAGGACCTTGTGTTTGCTCATTCGGTGCTGCAGAGTCATCCGCACTCTCCCGCCCGTTTGGGAGCTTTGGTATAATCCCCATGGTCCTTACGGAGTCCCCAGCATCCACTAGGACGTTAGAGAAAATAAGATTTTACTTACCGGTAAATCTATTTCTCGTAGTCCGTAGTGGATGCTGGGCGCCCGTCCCAAGTGCGGACTTCTTCTGCAATACTTGTATATAGTTATTGCTTAAATAAGGGTTATGTTATGGTTGCATCAGGGTTGATCTGATGCTCCGTTGTTGTTCATACTGTTAACTGGGTAAGTTTATCACAAGTTATATGGTGTGACTGGTATGAGTCTTGCCCTTGATTCCAAAATCCTTTCCTTGTACTGTCAGCTCTTCCGGGCACAGTTTCTCTAACTGAGGTCTGGAGGAGAGACATAGAGGGAGGAGCCAGAGCACACCAGTATCCAAATTCTTTCTTAAAGTGCCCTGTCTCCTGTGGAGCCCGTCTTTTCCCCATGGTCCTTACGGAGTCCCCAGCATCCACTACGGACTACGAGAAATAGATTTACCGGTAAGTAAAATCTTATTATTATGCACCTTTTTAAAACCATGCTGCGCTGCAGCTGGGGCAGATGTACAATGTGCAGAGATATTTAGATGTGAGAGGGGCGTGTCCATTGGTGGGCTACATGCAAAAGCAGACAGTTTTTACCCAGCATGCAAAAAATATATGTATTTGCACCCCTTGTATTGCAACATGGTTTGTCCATGTGCACAGTTACTTGCCTTTTCTTAATTTTTCTCCTGCAGGGTCCACAGGTTATTCACAGGTTAACATCGGGATATGAGGTAGCGTCAGCAGATTGGCACCAAACGATCAAAGCTCTCGGCCTCCCAGAATACAATGGGCCCGTCCCTATATCCCCGCTTTCTGGCTAAGGCAAATCAGTTTTTTGTTTGGTGCGGCAGGAGCCGTACCATGGTCAATGGGCTGCTGGTTTTTAGCAGCCATAAGCTTTTTTTATTTTATTTTTATAGTCTTACTAGTTTGTTTGTTTGTTTGTTTGTTTTTTTTGAGCACTCTTTTTTTGAGCACTCTTTCTAAAAAAAGAGTCTTATACGTACTTTAGAGTCGCTGCGACATCGCTTACCCACATGTGCAGTGCTGTTTCGGCGTTCGTCTGTGTAGGATGTACAAGCAAGACCAACAGATGTTACCAGGCTGTGGCCGGAGCACTGGGAGAAGGTAAGGCATCGGTTCTGTTTAGTAGGGAAATCACGAGACGCAGTTGCACTATTTTGGAATGGAGACTACCGAACAGTCGCTGACGCGGCTGACACCTCGGGTGCACCAGTGCTAGGCCTCAGGGATCATAGGCTCCAGGGGTAGTATGAGGCCGCGATCCCTAGGGTTGATGTTAGCAGTGGGGAGTAAGACGCTCCCTTGGTCACTCCTCCCCCCCGGTTCATGACCAGTTTCCTCCGAGTTTCCCGCCATGAACTGAGTTCCCGTTTCCGTCTGAGACGCTGTGTATCTAAAAGGACCCAGTCGCAGCATAGGCGGCTGTATGACTGGTGCGTCGGTGTTCACTTGGGCATCTGTGTTCACTGTAGGTTCACGGGGCGGTTGTTTACACTAATAGCGTCTGGATCCACTCAGCGTTCACTAGCATATTGATCGATCCTGGAAGCGGGGTGAAGTCTCCCTGTATCCCACTCTCCTGAGCCGGGTGATACAGCACTAAGTCTCTATCGACCTTTGGGTACGAATAGTTGGATAAGTGCCTGATGCATATGAGTCTGTAAACTATTGCTGCTTAAACTCCTATATAAGGTAATGCAGTAATATGTTTCTCCTACATACTTGAAATGTATCTGTAGTTGATTATGTGCTCATATTGCTTATTATACTAATGTATAACCTGTGACTGATTGCTAGTGTGATTGCTGACTTTACTATAATTCTGTCGGTTTCTGTGTATTCCGATCCTCAGTGCTGGTGCAGGTTGATGGTGTCGACATTTGACATGGTGGAGTATGCTCAGTCTCGAGGCCTCTGCAACGTCTGATCCTTTCCAAATGGAATGGTTTCCATCAGACAATTAAAAACGCAGACTATGGTCCTTCCTCTGGAAGTAAGGAGGTCATTAGCCTGGTGGCTACAGACATCCCATCTTGACAAATGGAGACCCTTTTGGATATCAGATTGGAAAATTCTGATGGATGTCAGCCTTCAGGGCTGGGGAGCGCGGTGTCAGGAAGGAGTTGCTTCTAGGGGCAGTGGACCAAGGAAGAAAGTTGCCTGCCAATAAATATATTGGAATTTCAGGCCAAATATATGGCACTTATTCAGGCAAAGGACATCCTTCAGGGAAAACCAGTCCAAATCCGCTTGGACAATGCAACAGCAGTAGCGTACCTCCACCATCAGGGAGGAACTCGCAGTCAAAATGCAATGAAGGAGATAAGTCACATGTTAAAGTGGGCAGAACTTAATCATCCAGCCTTGTCCGCAGTGTTCATTCTGGGAGTCCCTAAACTGGGAAGCGGATTTTCTAAGTCGACACACCATTCATGCAAACGACTGGGCTTTACACCCCAAGGTCTTCCAAATTCTGGTAGACAAGTGGGGGTTACCGGAGATACAGTAGATCTCATGGCGTCCCGTAAGAACAACAAAGTTCCCGCATACGGGTCAAGAACAAAGGATACCAAAGCGATATTTGTGGATGCCCTGTCGGTGAGATGGAACTTTCGTCTGACCTATGTGTTTCCACCAATCTCCCTGTTACCCAAAGTGATGCAAAAGGCAAAACAAGGGAGGGGCACCGTGATACTAATCGCTCCGGCTTGGCCCAAAATACATTAGTACACAGATCTGCAGAGTCTGTCGAGGGATGCTCTTTTCCTGCTTCCTCAATGTCCAGATCTACTGTGTCAGGGTCTTTGCTATCACAAGCACCTGGATCGACTGTCTTTGACGGCGTGGCTCTTGAGACTTCCATCCTGAAAGCAAGAGGATTTTCACAACAGGTAATTCAAACAATGCTCAGAGCAAGGAAACCTTCCTCTGCTCGCATTTATCACCGAATATGGCAAGCCTATATTCAAGGGTGCAGTGACCGAAAATTTGACCTTAGGTTTTTCAGAGTTTCCAGTGTCCTAGCATTCCTTCAGTCAGGAATGGACAAAGGTCTAAGGATGGCTTTCTTGCGAGTGCAAGTGCCAGCATTGACTGGTTCCAAAAGAAAATTGCTAACCTACAGGATGTGCGCACTTTTTTCCAGGGAATGCTGCACATTCAACCTACTTTTGTTCCTCCTACAGTCCCTTGGGACTTAAGTTTAGTCCTAAAGGCCCTTCAAGTTGCCTCATTTGAACCACTAAAACAAGTGGATTTTAAATGGTTGACTGTTAAAGTTCTTTCTACTGGCTATTGCTTCAGCTAGAAGAGTTTCAGATTTAGGGGCATTGTTATGTCGCCCTCCTTTACTGATTTTTTTTTTTTTTTTATCCAGATAGAGCGGTTCTCAAAACCAAATCTGGTTATCTTCCTAAGGTGGTGTCTAAATTCCACCTTATCGAAGAAATTGTGGTCCCGGCCTTCCAAGAGCCGGACCTTTCTGCAGGAGATGCATCGTTTGACATAGTCCGTCATGGGTAGCACAAAGTGGTGCTTCAGCAGAACAGATATGTAAGGCAGCCACATGGTCTTCCATTAACACATTCATGAGACATTATGCCTTTGATACCTTTGCCTATCAGGATGCTGAATTCGGGCGAAGGATTCTCCTGTCCAATCAGGAGCGTTCCCACCACTAAATTGCTTTGGGACATCCCAATGTTATCCTGTAGATGACCTGTGGACCCTGCAGGAGAAATAATCGTTATGGTAGACTTGCCGTTGATCACTCTATTTCTCCTAAGTCCACAGGGATCCCACTCTGACGCACCTGATTTGAGGATCCTTTCACTTACTAACCTCTTCCTTCTTATACGGAAGGGTGTGCATGAGTGGTGTTCTTGCCTGATTAGGGCTCTCTATGGTACTCCTGCCTTGAGCTTTGGAAAACAATTGATTTGCCTGAGGCGGGGATATAGGGACGGACCCGTTGCATTCTGGGAGGCCGAAAGCTTTGATCATTTGGTGCCAATCTGCTGTCGCTACCTCATATCCCAATGTTATCCTGTGGGTTCTGTGGAGTTAGGAATAATAGCATTATAACGATTATATTCCCAACTCAGAATCGATCCCTGAGTCACCTGTACTTGTGTATAGAAAGCATTAAATTCTGGACTGTTAGGGTGTCTTGAGGGGAGGCGGTCAAGATGCCGCCGGACGGAATCCCCACGGTCGAAATACCGACGCCGGAATCCCGACCGGCACAATGCCGACATATTCTCCCTCCGTGGGTGTCCACGACACCCATAGAGGGAGAATATAATAGTGTGCAGAGCGAAGCGAGCCCGCACGGGGCTGCGTTCCGCTCGCCACCCTTGTCGGGATTGTGTGGTCGGGATTCCGGCGTCGGTATTTCGACCGCCGGGATCCCGTCCAGCGGGATTTAGTACTGATCCCGTCTTGAGTGTGGAACACACTGTTTCTCTTTAATTTCTACATGTCAGTGAACATGTATGTAAAAAAATTAGAATTTGATAATGCAAGCGTAATTAGCTTAACACTGATAACTGAATGCCATTTACTGAAACTGTGTTTATCACAATTAAGAAGTATTGTTCCCCCTCTTTCTCCCATGTAGGATCCCAAACGTCATTTGGAAGAACATGTGGACGTTTTGATGACCTCAAATATTGTTCAATGTTTAGCAGCCATGTTGGATACCGTTGTATTTAAATAATGGATGACTTGTGTGCGTCTTTTGGTTTTGTAACTGGGTTATGTATAGAAGCAGCAGTTGCCCTCCCTGGACAGTTTGTTCTCTCACAATACTCTATAAACTGCAATAAGGTTATTTTGGTATATTATTATTTTTTTTGTACTACATTTAATTGGGTCATTAAAGATATGAAATGAGCCTGTTCTGGTGAAACCCTTTTTATATATATATATATATATATATATATATATATAATTGGTTATAGGAACTATTATGCTACAATTCAAATGAAGCCTTGATATTATCTTATTATCTGTGTGATCAGTTACATGCGCTGCTTGTAGGTGCATGGTCTCTTCTGTCGGAGATAGAGGTAACTCTCGTTCTGTAGCACAAACTGGGTTATAGGTGACTCATAGACTTCCAATAACATGATCTGTCGCTTTAAATGGGGGACATCTGGCATGGCTGGCGACCTGGGAACAGGCTGGTAACACCTCTCAGCCTCTGCTGTGCAATTACTTCTGTTCCTGGATCTCAGAGACTTTACAGACGGCAACGTTGTTTGAGGATTCATCAGAGCAAATTTTATGAAGTAACCATTTGATATTTCATAAGGAAAATCCATCCTGCAAGTTTATTTTGTGTTGCTACACAATAAAATATCGTTTACACCTTTCCAGTCATTTACTACTTATTCTGAGAGTGGTTATAGAATGGAGGGGTCTCTATTCTCTATTTTCTCTCTGCAATAACATCTTATTGTGGTTTACTTAAAATGCTACTTATAAAGTAAGAATATGAACTCATAAGATAATAAATACTCAGCGGGCTGTGCATATTGTCTCCCTATAAATGTATAGTACTGTAGTGTAATGCTAGTTGCCTGATTTGCAGTATGGTCATATACATGGAGACATTCATACATTTGATTTTTAAGGTAATTAAAGAAGCGCAATCCTGTATCTTTGTTGTTTTACACTGAAATCTGCTTTCTATTACCCCTTTCATATCGCCAATGCCGGATACCACCCGGGAATTGGAAATGGGTACTTCCTGGGTGGCATCTGTCATTGGACCCTAACTGCAGGCTTCCTGACCCGGCAATTTGCCGGGTCTGTTGCCATAGCAGCGGCGGGGGCGGCACTGGGAGATAAGCTCTTCTCTGCACCGTCTCTCCCTATGTAGTGAACGGGTCCCGGGTCGCATCGATCCGGTATTCAACCCGGAAATAACACTGCTTTATTCCCGGGCTGAATTACCGGGTCAAGCGACCCGGGAATTCCACCATGGCCCTTTCACACTGACCCGTGTCGACCTGGCAATATGCCGGGTCGATACCGGGTTATTTGTGCGGTGTGAAAGTGGTATTAGAGGTCTTATAAATGGGTGCTGTACAGTAAAGAAGATCTACACTATGGGTCTTCAACCTGCAGCCCTCCAGCTGCTGTGGGACTACACATTCCAGCATGCCATGCCACAGTTTTGCTATTAAGGCATGCTAAATCTGAGGCAGGGCATGCTGGGATGTGTAGTTCCTAGCTGGAGGGCCGCAGGTTGAAAACCCATGGTGGAGCTGGAGGGCCGCAGGTTGAAGACCCGTGATCTACACCGTCTAGCTAGTCATTAGGTCAACCCCACATGGTCTACCTGTATTAGGAGTCGAAAGGTCGACAGGTAAAAGACAGTGGATAAGGTTGACGGGTACAAAACAACATGACAATGAACAAAAATGGTCAACACAAGTTTTTTATTTTGTAAGTTTAACCATAGCTAATCGCAGTCAGTGGAAACGTGTACCATCGCGGGCTCGCGCTCCATGCTTCAGGTAAGGTGGCTCGCTGTTCTCGCCACAGGTTTCTGTTCACAATCGTAGTCCACGTGGTTAGTAGATCAAGCCATTGTCATGTCGATAGTATGGGATTGACTACCCACCTAGACACTGTCGACCTATACATTAGAACCCTTAGAAATCCTGTCCTTTTCACCACTGGATGTTGTACTGTTGTATGGAAGCTCTCTTTAAAATCGTCGGTAAGCAAATGCTTTCAAACATTTTAATAAGGAGAAATCTGGTTTGGAGAATGGAATCTGCAACCATGTGTGACTAAAATGAAAGGAATAGGAGTGACAGCAACCGCACACAAATGTAGGGAATGAATAAACTGAGGTAGAGCGATGTGTGATGGAGAGATGACGCCAGGGGAGAGTGAGGATTGTTTAATTTTGCAGAAAAATCTAAAATGGAACAAAGACCATATTTTTTTTATGTTAAAAAAAAAAAATGGTAAAATAATCAAATTTCAAAAGACCTCAGGTTAATCACTGCATGCTGCTGAATACTGCATATTAGAAGTCCCAAATTCACGGAATAATGATGAGACCATTTGGAGGTTAATTGCAGAAACGCGTTATCAATAGTTGGATGCCCCATCCATGATACATGTATCTTCTGTTCTCAACGGCCTCCCAGTGAATAATGTCTGCAAGGCGCTTGTTTTGCTTATTTATGGTAGGAAGACATGATTCATTATATATATATATATATATATATATATATATATATATTGGATAAGATAATCTTAAGCGACCGCTGGTGACGTATAAGCAACAGTCGATTGAGTATTCTATAAAAAGATAAATACAAAGTTTTATTCTGGATTAACACTAAAATAGACAGATTAAAAAAACGCACAAGATAAAAAGTTACATAGAAATACTGCCTAGGTTCTACTTAAAAATATCAAAGAAAAAATATATGCAATGCAGCATGGAATAAAAAGGTGATTCAAAAAGGATACTTAAATTTTAGAGGAGAGGTTGATCAGGTATCACTCAACACGTTTCATCCGATTGGACTTCATCAAGGGGTGGTATATAAATGGGACAAAACACCTATACAGTATATACCCATTATAGTTGGGGGAGTGATATGTTACATCACTTGCTGTAATTATGTCATTAAGAGCTAGGAGTAAAGAATCGTACATTGGCCATATTCTACAAACGAGGGCTTATGGGGGGCCAAACCGCTATGTTTATATTCTAATATATACACAGAAAAGTGTTTAAAAGTATGTAAAACATTAGAAGTCGCGGACTTCCTGTCCGGGGCGTGTGTGACGTCACTTCCGCCCCACTTCCGGTGTCCAGAGCCTCGTATTGCGCATGCACCGGATCGGCGCGGTCAGGATCTCTTTCTGTGCTTCTGCACCATGTTCTCCTGCAATTCCCCTGTAGTGGCCATCTTAAAGGAGTCCCATAAACGCAGACAGTTTCTGTGTCCAATTGTATATCCCAGCAGCCATATTACTGCGGATGATCCTCATTTCAGATATGCATTCTGTCATTGTTGTGTGTCTCCATTTGGGGATTTACTGAATCGGAATTGTAAATTGAGAGTAGTAGTTTAGAGACTAGTTAATGTGTTAGCGCTGTGCATATCATTTATTTATTATTTATATAGCGCACACATATTTCGCAGCGCTTTACAGAGAATATTTGCCCATTAACCTCAGTCCCTGCCCCAGTGGAGCTTACAATCTATATTCCCTACCACATGTACACGCACACACATTCACGCTAGGGTTAATTTTGTTGGAAGCCAATTAACCTACCTGTATATTTTTGGATTGTGGGGGGAAACCGGAGTACCCGGAGGAACCCACACAAGCACGGGGAAAATATACAAACTCCACACAGTTAGGGCCATGGTGGGAATCGAATCTATGACCTCAGTGCTGTGAGGCAGTAATGCTAACCATTACACCGTCCGTGCTGCCCCATGGTTTTAGTTCGTTAGATATATACTAGAATGCATATATGGTAGTGGCTGGTTCAAATAGAACAAGGTTTAAGCAAAATGTCATTCTGATATAGAATGTATATAGAGAGAAAAGATTTAACCTTTGTAATAATACCAGGCTTGTCGCTGGGTTACAAACATTAGATGATGCCCAATAGCAATATCTGAGACACGAATCATATTTCTTCAAGTACCTATCACTATTGTTGCATTTGTCATTTATTTAAATATAATATGAGAGGTAAAACATTGATGAGTAATTGGATCATGATAGGAGCTTTTACATTATAATAGATACTGATCGTGAAATGCTATCACAGTGGAGAGATTAAAAAGAAAAAAAGAGAAGAATGTGCATAAATACATAATGAGCTAGAAAGTTTTGCCCACTGGGATAGTTGCCCAATTTAAAAAAAAAAATGCAGATAGAAGCATACAACATGCTTGGAAAAATATTGAATATATCCATAGGGATGAAGTACTGATTCAAAAAGTGAACCCCTGCCCTTTCCTTGGATTACAGCACCCGGTCTTCCTGGGTAGTCTCCTAACCCCATACTGACAGGGCCCAACACTGCTTGGCTTCCAAGATCAAACGGAATTGGGCATGTCCAGTGTGGTATGGCTGTAGGTACGATATGGGGTGGGAATCGGAAAAAGAAGAGCGAGGTGCTGTGAATGTGAACGTGACAGATCACTCAAGTTCACGGAAAAAAGTAGAGATAGAAAACAGGAAGAAACGGACTGGTATTTCAGGAGCTTGTAGTTCATTGCTTACGTTCACAGGAGAGGAGCTATTTCATAGCTTTCATTAAAGCCGTCTGGGTGAAGGGATCCTATTTTGTAGATGCAGTACATCTCGTGTCTTGATAGAAGGTTTGAAAGGTCACCACCTCTTTCACCTAGTGAGACCATGCATTTAAATGTGAGTTCTTCCGGGTCCAAATTATGATGTACTAGAAAGTGTTTTGAGACTGCATGTGGTTGAACCTTTATTTTTGATGTTCCTAATGTGTTCCTGAATTCAGAGTTTTAAAGGTCTCTCAGTTTTTCCAACATATTTCATTTTGCACGGACACTCCAACATGTAAATCACAGATGGTGTGTTACAATTAATAAATTGTTTGATTCTGAAGTCCTTCTTACAACTCACATTTGAAATGTCTTCCTGTTCGGGTGTAGATATTTACAAACATTACAGCGTCTGCACTTAAAACACCCTACACATTTTGGCATGGATGTTGTGGGTGCCTCACGATTCCTTAACAGGCTCGGTGCAAGAAGGTCTTTAAGATTCTTTGATTTCCTGAAGACAATCTGTGGTTCTCTGGGTAGCTGGTCCTTCAGGATAGGGTCCATAAGTAAGATGTTCCAATGGGTCTTTAATGCTCTCTTAACAGTGCTTTCATATTCGGGGAAAGTAGTACTAACAAGAAATTACATCAAACAGGTCGATATGAATAGTTATGTACATTATAACAGTAACCATCTTCAACAATGGAAAAACAACATCCCTTTTTCGCAATTCAGCAGGATTGCACAAAATTGCAAGTTACCCGAGGACCGCGACAAACTGCTAATCTATATGGAGAGATTCAAGGAAAAAGGATACCCTCAACACATTCTGGAAGAAGCAAACACAAGGACTAAGGCCTTAGAGAGAAAACAACTTTTGAGATATAAACCCAAAGAAACTAAGGAGGATAATGTTCATCACCTATAGTAGACATGAAAGCACTATTAAGAGAGCATTAAAGACCCATTGGAACATCTTGCATATGGACCCTATCCTGAAGGACCATCTACCCAGAGAACCACAGATGGTCTTCAGGAAATCAAAGAGTCTTAAAGACCTTCTTGCACCGAGCCCGTTAAGGAATCGTGAGGCACCCACAACATCCATGCCAAAATGTGTGGGGTGTTTTAAGTGTGGACGCTGTAATGTTTGTAAATATCTACACCCGAACAGGAAGACATTTCAAAATGTGAGTTGTAAGAAGGACTTCAGGTTCAAACAAATTATTAATTGTAACACACTATCTGTGATCTACATGTTGGAATGTCCGTGTAAAATGAAGTATGTTGGAAAAACTGAGAGACCTTTAAAACTCCGAATTCAGGAACACATTAGGAACATCAAAAATAAGGTTCAACCACATGCAGTCTCAAAACACTTTCTAGTACATCATAATTCGGACCCAGAAGAACTCACATTTAAAGGCATCGAACTGGTCTCACCAGGTGAAAGAGGTGGTGACCTTTCAAACCTATCAAGACGGAGATGTACTGGATCTACGAAATAGGATCCCTTCACCCAGACGGCTTTAATAAAAGCTATGAAATAGCTCCTTTCCTGTGAATGTAAGCATGAACTACAAGGTCCTGAAATACCAGTCCGTTTCTTCCTGTTTACTATCTCTACTTTTTTCCGTGAACTTGAGTGATCTGTCACATGTTCACATTCACAGCACCTCGCTCTTCTTTTTCCGATTCCCACCCCATATCGTACCTACAGCCATACCACACTGGGCATGCCCAATTCCATTCGATCTTGGAAGCCAAGCAGTGTTGGGCCCGGTCAGTATGGGGTTAGGAGACTACCCAGGAAGACCGGGTGCTGTAATCCAAGGAAAGGGCAGGGGTTCACTTTTTGAATCGGTACTTAATCCCCATGGATATATCCAATATTTTTCAAGCATGTTGTATGCTTCTTACTATCTGCATTTTTTTTTTAAATTGGGCAACTATCCCAGTGGGCAAAACCTTCTAGCCCATTATTTATTTATGCACATACTTCTCTTTTTTTTTTTCTTTTTTTTTTTATCTTTCCACTGTGATAGCATTTCATGATCAGTATGTATTATAATGTAAAAGCTTCTATCATGATCCAATTACTTATCATTTTTTTTCCTCATATTATATTTAAATAAATGACAAATGCAACAATAGTGATAAGTACTTGAAGAAATATGATCCGTGTCTCAGATATTGCTATTGGGCATCATCTAATGTTTGTAACCCAGTGATAAACCTGGGATTATATCAAAGGTTAAATCTTTTCTCTCTATATACATTCTATATCAGAATGACATTTCTTTTTCATCCACTAGGGGTCACTGGAGTACTCTTGGGATATGGACGGCTTCCACCGGAAGAAGGCACTGAATAAATTAATTTTTGAGACTACTCCTCCCCTCCATATCCTCGAGCACTTCAGTGTTTTTTCTGTGCTCGACACAGTTAGAAGGCATAGTGGAGCTCGTCCACAAAGTATTGGAATTTTTTCTAAGTTTTTTTTTTTTTCCTTTCAAGGATTTCCACGTCCTTTCCCCCCTTCTAACAGGCGTGGGTCAGGGACAGTGGAAGCGGCTGAGAACAGCCGTGAGTGTCGGACCTCTCTGTAAAGAGCTCCCTCACTCCACCTGCAGGCTGCCTTCAAAAAGCTGGACGGAGCTTGGATGAGAAGCCCCGTCATAGACTTTTGTTACGGTCCAGGTATGTTGGGTAGGGGCGGTCAGCTTATGCTGCCGCCCCACTGTTGGGGATTGTATTGGGCATGTTTCACTCACTAACGACCGCTGCCCGGAGCGCGTGTGCATAGGCCGCTTCACGGCTCTATGCAGCGCGCTCTCACTCTCCGCCGCTCCCAGCATCTTAAGTTACCTAGCAGACCGCTGCTCCCTGCGCCGCAGCAGCCGATATGTTCCCCGCTGCCTGGCTACACAGGAGGCCACTCCACTCTATGCTGTGTGTGGCGGGCCGGGAGCGCGTGTGCATAGGCCGCTCCACGGCTCTATGCAGTACGCTCTCTGCTCCCGCTGACCGCCCGCAGCAGCCGAGGAGTTCCCCGCTGCCTTGGCATACAGGTACAGGCCGCTCACACGGCCCTATGCAAAGTTCCGTAGGCCCCGACCCGGTGCTGTACACGGAGGTCGTGGGGGTGGGGGGAGACATTAGCAGTATTGGCAGTGTTAAGCTTTGTAGAAAAACTTGGTACTTAACATGTTTAATGTTCTCCTGTCTGTTCCAGGATTCCTATATTACATCTCGGCTTAAGAGTGGTACTAGGGGAATTTGGGGGTCAGTTTTCTTATTGCTGGCAGGCACTGCACTTGCCTGATATATACAAGGAACTTTGGTGTTATTACTGAGTCGTGCAGACTGTCTGTGTGTAGTTTGTATTGTCTGTCTTTATAATGAGTAAGACACCAGCAAAATCTAAGAAACATTTTTCATGTCATGTCTGTAAGAGTGTGTTGCCTGATGGATCCACCACATGTACAGCATGTGTTGTTAATACAGCCACAAATACGATTTCCACAGAAGTAAAGCCAGCATCTCTGGACCCTCCATGGGCTTTACTTGCAGATGTATTAGTTGGTTTACAATCAGAGCTGGCCGCCTCTCGTGAAGAAAGAGAGGCGGCAAGATCTGAGTTTAAAATGAGACCATTTGAGTTACCAGGGGAGTCTCAATCTGGTCAGAGGTCCACCTTGAGTGGAAAAGATAAGTTTCCTTTTCCTAATAATTTTCCAGTCTCTGGGATACTAGACCTCACTGAACATGAGTATGAGGAGGGCGAAATAGACCAACAGTCAGATAGTGACGATTTTGACAGCCCAGGTATTGATAATCTCATCAGAGCAGTACGTCAGTCGCTGGAGTTTACGGAAACTGAGGAGCCCCTGACGAATGATGAGGTAGTCTTTACTAAACGACAGAGATCTCCGATGTGTTTCCCTATTTCGGAATCTCTTAATAAAATGTTACTGGAAACACGGAAGAATCCGGATAAACGGTTTTCTATACCTCGTAGATTTAAATCGAGTTACCCGTTTCCAGAGTCCATGACAGCTACATGGGAGAACCCACCATCGGTGGATTCATCCGTATCTAAACTTACAAGGAAGTTAACCATACCAGTACCAACTGCTACTACGCTTAAAGACCCTGCAGATCGTAAAATAGAGGCTATGCTAAGGTCCATGTATACAGCAGCTGGAGTGCTGCTGAGACCTGGGTTGGTTGGCATTTGGGTTACTAAAGCATTAATGGTATGGATAAAAGAGCTCAAGTCGGCTCTGCAAGATGACCATCTTATACTTCTCGCGGATTAAATCTGGGAAGCTGCTGAATATCTATGTACAGCTTCTACTGACGTCTGTCAGCTTACTTCTCGCCTGTCCTCATCGCTAGTCATAGTTCGACGAGCACTTTGGCTGCGTTCTTGGCAGGCGGAGACGGAGGTTAAAAAAGGTATAGAGGCATTGCCTTATGATGGCGAGAAGCTTTTCGGTCCTGAATTGGACAAATGGATTTCTGAGGCTACTGGAGGAAAGTCTGTGTTTCTTCCATCGCCTACAACTATACCTAAACGGAAATATTCTGGTCCGGCGTTCAAATCCTTTAGAACTCAGCCCTTTCGTGGGCAGGGCACAGGAGCAGTCACGCCTGGTAGAAGAGGTCGGGGACGTAGTGCCCGACAATCCAATGCACGTCGTCAAGACACTAAGACCACTAACAAACCAGTGGCATGACGGGCTCCCAGCCCATCTCGGATCTCCAATTGTGGGAGCACGCCTTCAGAGCTTTCAGGGGGCGTGGCTGCAGACGTCCACAGATGGGTGGATCCGCAATTTAGTATTAGAGGGTTACAAAATAGAGTTCGATTATCTTCCGACAGGAAGATTTTTCACGACAGGACTGCCTGTGTCGGACGACAAGAAAGCAGTTCTGCAGGTTGCCATTCAGTCTCTGCTGAATGCTGCAGTTGTAATTCCGGTCCCCGTGCAGGAACAGGGGCAGGGTTATTATTCCAGTCTGTTTCTGGTACCAAAACCAGATGGCTCAGTCAGGCCAATATTGAACCTAAAAGGTCTCAATCATTACGTCACTTACCACAGATTCAAGATGGAATCTCTCAGGTCAGTAATTGCAGGGTTAGAGCCACAGGAATTCATGATTGCACTGGATCTCAAAGATGCGTACTTACACATTCCGATTTGGCCACCTCACCAGAGTTTCTTAAGGTTTGCAATAAGGCGAGACCATTACCAGTTTCAGGCTCTGCCGTTTGGCCTCTCATCAGCGCCTCGGGTATTCACCAAGGTAATGTCCGTGATGATAGCTCATCTCAGGTCCCTAGGAGTAATAATTGTTCCGTATTTGGACGATCTACTCATAAAGGCTCCGTCTCAACAATTGCTTCTCCAGCATGCTTTGCTAACGTACAATGTACTAGTTCAGCACGGTTGGATAGTCAGTTTAAAGAAATCACATCTAATTCCGTGTCAACGACTTCAATTCCTAGGGATGATTCTCGATACAGTAAATCAAAAGGTTTACCTGCCACAACAGAAAGTACAGGTCATTCGTCATCTGGTGCAATTAGTGCTCAAGCCACGCACAGTCTCAGTACATTTGTGCATTCGCCTTTTAGGCACAATGGTGGCGGCTTTCGAAGCACTTCAGTTCGGAAGATTTCACTCACGTCCGTTTCAACTGGAGGTGTTAGCGCAATGGTCGGGATCACATCTGCAGATGCACCACAGGGTGAGATTGTCGCCACAAGTCAGGGTGTCTCTTCTCTGGTGGTTAAAAATACACAATCTATCTGCAGGGAGACGATTCGGCGTCGTGAATTGGATAATTCTGTCAACAGACGCAAGTCTCAGAGGTTGGGGAGCTGTAGTTCAGAGTTATCGGCTCCAGGGCCTCTGGGCAGATCACGAAAGATCGCTATCCATAAATGTTCTGGAACTCAGGGCGATTTACAATGCTCTAAGACAAGCAGTGTACATGTTTCGTTTTCAGACTGTTCAGGTGCAGTCAGACAATGCGACGGCAGTCGCATACATAAACAAACAAGGAGGAACGAGAAGCCGCATGGCAATGCGGGAAGTAGCTCGGATCCTCAGATGGGCCGAATATCACCAGGTGATATTGTCGGCAGTGTTCATTCCGGGAGTGGACAACTGGGAGGCAGATTTTCTCAGTCGTCGGGATTTTCATCCAGGAGAGTGGGCATTAAATCCAGAAGTGTTTCAGATGTTGATCCAGAGGTGGGGTTACCCTCAGGTGGATCTGATGGCATCCCGCCACAATCATCAGGTGTCACGATATGTGTCCAGAACAAGAGATCCAAGGGCAGTGGCGGTGGATGCTCTCACAGCCGCGTGGCCGTACAGCCTCGTGTATCTGTTTCCACCGTTTCCGCTGCTCCCGCTGTTGCTAAAACGGATCAAGAGAGGGTCCGTCACAGTCATACTAATAGCGCCTCATTGGCCTCGGAGAACTTGGTTCTCGGATCTCCTCGGTTTACTCGCAGACGATCCGTGGCCACTCCCACTACGTCCGGACCTGTTACAACAAGGTCCGTTCCTTTACCCCGATTTAGCGCGGCTGCGTTTGACGGGGTGGCTGTTGAAAAGGCCATCTTGAGAAGAGAGGGCATTCCGGAGTCTGTTATACCAACCATGGTACGAGCTAGGAAGCCGGTTACGGCAGCTCATTATTACAGAATCTGGCGTACTTATATAGGTTGGTGTGAAGCTCGGAAGTTTCCGACATCATCTTTTAATTTATCCCGTCTTTTGTTATTTTTACAGATGGGGTTAGATGGAGGACTACGTCTTTCCACACTAAAGGTGCAGGTATCTGCGTTGTCAATTTACTTTCAAAGGAAATTGGCCTCGTTGCCGTCAATACATACGTTTCTACAGGGTGTAATGAGGATACAGCCTCCTTTCATTCCACCTACAGCACCATGGGACTTGAATCTGGTTTTAGATTTCTTACAGTCCGATTACTTTGAACCCTTACAACAAGTGGATATTAAATTTCTCACTTGGAAAACGATTTTTCTTTTAGCCTTAGCTTCGGCTAGGCGTGTTTCAGATCTGGGTGCCTTGTCGTGCAAGTCACCGTATTTAGTTTTTCATGATGACAGAGCGGAACTTCGGACGAATCCCGCTTTTCTACCAAAGGTAGTGTCGTCTTTTCACATCAATCAACCAATAGTAGTTCCGGTATTAACAGAGAATGCTGAAACGTTGGATGTGGTTCGCGCATTACGCGTCTATGTATCCCGAACGTCTACGGTTCGTAAGACGGATACGTTGTTTGTTCTCTATGATGCGGCTAAGAGGGGTTGGCCTGCCTCTAAGCAGACCTTATCCAGATGGATCAAACTGACCATACGTCAGGCTTACCTTCATGCTAGGTTACAGCCACCTACATCAGTAACAGCTCATTCCACACGTTCTGTGGGAACGTCATGGGCAGCGAGTCGTGGGGCTTCTACGACACAGCTTTGCCGTGCGGCTACTTGGTCTTCAGTGCACACGTTTGTGCGCTTTTACAAGTTTGATACGTTCGCGGCATCAGCATCTAGCTTTGGCCGTTTAGTGTTACAGGTGCCAAACAGCTCTCCCGCCACGGAGGAAACTTTGGTACATCCCAAGAGTACTCCAGTGACCCCTAGTGGATGAAAAAGAAAATAGGATTTTTGTACTTACCAGGTAAATCCTTTTCTTTGAATCCATAGGGGGCACTGGACGCCCACCCAGAGCAGTTTATCTGTTTTAGGAAGTTCAGTGGTTCTTATGGTAACACACTTTCACGACTGGTTTAAATTTAACAAAGGTTAATCAGTTAGGGTGTCAACTGTTTAGTTGTCTGTTACGTTTTGTGTCAACTTTATTGTTGTCCGTGAGATTATAGGTAATTCTCCTTTTGTCAATCTCTCTATCGATCCTGTTCGGCTCAGTAAAAAACACTGAAGTGCTCGAGGATATGGAGGGGAGGAGTAGTCTCAAAAATTAATTTATTCAGTGCCTTCTTCCGGTGGAAGCCGTCCATATCCCAAGAGTACTCCAGTGCCCCCTATGGATTCACAGAAAAGGATTTACCTGGTAAGTACCAAAATCCTATTTTTGCTTAAACCTTGTTCTATTTGAACCAGCCACTATCATATATGCATTCTGGTATATATCTAACTAAATGGTATGCACAGCGCTAACACATTAACTAGTCTCTAAACTACTACTCTCTATTTACATGTCCGCATCTGAAAGTCCCCAAATGGAGAGACACAACAATGATAGAATGCATATCTGAAATGAGGATCATCTGCAGTAATATGGCTGCCGGGATATACAATTGGACACAGAAACTGTCTGCGTTTATGGGACACCTCTAAGATGGCCACCGCAGGGAACATGGTGCAGAAGCACAGAAAGAGAATCTGACCAGGCCGATCTGGTGCATGCGCAGTATGAGGCTCCGGATATTGCAAGTGGGGCGGAAGTGATGTCACACGCGGCCTGGACAGGAAGTCTGCGCATCTAACCCCCCAACTATAATGGGTATAAATAGGTGTTTTGTCTCATTTATATACCACCCCTTGATGAAGTCCAATCGGATGAAACGCATTGGGTGATACCTGATTCAACCTCTCCTCTAAAAGTTAAGCATCCTTTCTCTAACGTCCTTGAGGATGCTGGGACTCCGTAAGGACCATGGGGAATAGACGGGCTCCGCAGGAGATAGGGCACTTTATGAAAGCTTTGGACTCTGGGTTTGCACTGGCTCCTCCCTCTATGCCCCTCCTCCAGACCTCAGTTTTACACTGTGCCCAGAGCAAGATAAGTGCACTGCAGAGAGCTCTCCAGAGTTCTCTGCCTTAAAGCATT
Source organism: Pseudophryne corroboree (assembly GCF_028390025.1). Lineage (NCBI taxonomy): Eukaryota > Metazoa > Chordata > Amphibia > Anura > Myobatrachidae > Pseudophryne > Pseudophryne corroboree. Next base: position 130,366,930 of record NC_086450.1, on the reverse strand, counting down.
TTTGTTTGGATTTTTTTTTCTACCTTTTGCTACTTTTTCACAGGGAGCACTGCTGGCAACAGGCTCCCTGCATCGAGGGACTGAGGAGAGAGGAGCAGACCTTCTTGTCAAAGATAGGCTCTGCTTCCTTGGCTACTGGACACCATTAGCTCCAGAGGGGGTGAACGCAGGTTCTTACTGGGCGTCCACCCCCGGAGCCGCACCGCCGTTCTCCTCACAGAGCTAGAAGACAGAAGTCGTCAGGCGGCAGAAACCTTCAGCTTCACTGAGGTAACGCACAGCACTGCAGCTGTGCGTCATTGCTCCCATACACCTCACATACTCCGGTCACTGTAAGGGTGCAGGGCGCAGGGGGGGGTGCCCTGGGCAGCAATATAAACCTCTGCATGGCAAAAAGACTATATATATATATATATATATGTACAGGTGGGCTCTGTACATGTATATAAAAGAGCCCCCGCCATATTTTACTAAGTTTGAGCGGGACAGAAGCCCGCCGCCGAGGGGGCGGGGCTTCTCCCTCAGCACTCACCAGCGCCATTTTCTCTCCACAGCACTGCTGAGAGGAAGCTCCCCGGACTCTCCCCTGCTTACACACGGTGAAAGGTGACCATGCCTATACTATACCTTGTATAAAACACTCTAAAAGGTTAAAGAACACAGTACGCAATTGGCGTATGGAATACCGTAAGAGTACGCACGTAGCGTAACGAACGCTTAGCCGTGGACGAGACGCACGAGCGGCACGTTCGCTCACGGCTGTAAAGGCAAGCACGCTATAGGCTGCCGACTAACGTAATGATACGCTATCAGCGTAGCGGACGCTCGAGACCACGAGGAGATCACAAGCGGCGCTGACGCTCACAGAGTTAAACCTTTATAACTATACCATAAACAATGTACTTATACTGTAACCCCTTGTGCAGTGATAAGGTGTAAATGCAACACAGTGTAACCTTGTTAGTTTAAAAGCTGTATGAGCGTATGTGACGCTCTGAGAACCCCTTAGCAATATAATAAACACTCAAATACCGGTCTAAGGGTCTAACGCCTTTTAAGGAAATGAATGAACGTTCAATTGCAAAAGAATAATACAATACAAGTTATACACTACCAAGATAACATAAAATACCTAACCGAATCACTACACATAAAATACAATAAAGATACAATTACATTTAAAGGGGGAAGGAGAGAGAGAATGGCTTGTAACATTAAATAAGAGACAATATGGTTGCAGAGAACTTACGCACCAGGGGAAACAATCGCAAGCGCCTTTCTGGATATCCAGCTCCCGATTATCAGCAATGAGAACCGTTGAAGAGAGTAGAGAGCTGGCCCAGATCGGCTTGTCCTTTTATACACTACACACAATACAGTACAATGGTCCCTACATTCTTATTGTTCATTGGACACAGGAATTCGTCTTCGCATTATAACAAAAGGTCATAGGTTGGTTCATACAGGTGGGCTGTGACTATTCCTAACTGCTCAGGTGGGTGGGAAACTGGGTTTCCCGCCGCATGGGTAATAAAGTGCAAATATAGTAAATGTCCATAAACTTCTTATGTCCATAACTATACGCACGAGCGATTAATCCGCTTCAAACCAACACTGGAATATTGCTAATTATATTCTCTTCCGATGGATACTAAACACCACTGTGTAACCCCTGTCTGACCCTTCGTATCAAACAAAGAGGGATCTCTTTGTCCCCGAACATACTACATTAACTAAACTTTCAGATTCTATCAAAGGGACCATAATCTACAAAATACATTATATGAATAAAATGTTACGATTGAGTCGCCCGCTAGACGAACACAAACTCTACCGTAAATGCGCATATATGCACCTCATGCGTGTGCCCGCGTCCGAGTTTATTATTTTACACGGAGGATGCTGGCAACAGTCTCCTTGCTTCATGGGACTAAGGGGGAGAGTAGTGTCCGCCCTGTGGGGTCTGAGCCACTATCTCCGATGACAGGACACTGAGCTCCTGAGGGGATCGAACGTTCGCCGCCACAGGGGATCGCTCACCCCAGCAGCTTGCCGCCACCCCCTTACAGAACCAGAAGATCAGTGGCGAGTTAGTCACCACCACCCCCCTAGCAAGTGGGGAGCCGGTGTGAAGATGGCGGCAACGGGGTATGGAGCGCAGTACTAACTGCGCTCCGGGGCTCAGCGGTACATAGTGCGGAGCTGTGAGGGGCGTCCTGAACCAGCGCCTACACCCTACACTGACCTCCAAGCCTGTCAGAGTCCCAGGATCGCTGCCAGCACAATTCCTCAGGTCAGTATAATCTTCAGAAGAGCGGGTAGACAGCGCCATGTAAGGGGGCGGAGCTTCTCCTCAGAGCGGACCTAGCAGCGTTCAGTGCCATCTTCCTGCCTGCAGAAGCGCTGACAGGGTGAGCTGTCCCTCCAAGTCAACTCCAGCTATCTTATACGGTACCATACCAGGGGGTCGTAGAAGGGAGGGGGAGGCTGTGTAAAGTCTGTGTAGTCTATTAAGGTACACAGCTGGTAGTCTCATTAGTTCTACCTTAAAAAGCGCTGTGTGTGGGTTGGCTCCAATCTCTGTGTCTCTCTGTGGCATGCTTGGGAGGGAAACTGTGTCTGACATTTTCCTGTGTGTGTGGGTGTTTACTATCTCACATAGCCAGGTCTGGGACTCTGTCATATGCTGCAGAAGAGATTTCCTCTCAGGAGGGATCCATTCCATGTACACAGGATTGTAATGCTTTGTCTCAGATCCCTAATGTTGAAGCTGATACTGAGACTGAAACTCAGGTGTTAAAGAAGTCTATGGCAGTTTAGTCAGGCTCTGTCCCTATTCCTGCAAAACCCCCTAGCATGTTCCCACTGAAACGTACACTTGCCCAAATTATGCAAGATGACATGGATACCGATTCTAATACTTCAGACGGTGACGGGGACGTGCTGATGAGGGCGGCATCCCTTGCAAAGGGGGTGCAGCTCATGATTAAGGCCATTAGAGATGTGTTAAACATTTATGACACTACACCTCAACAGGTTGAGAAGGTTTACTTCACTGATAATAAGAAAGCCCCGCTAACCTTTCCCGCGTCCTAAGGATTAAACGCTATATTTGAAAGATCCTGGGAAAACCCGGAGAAAAAATTCCAGATCCCAAAAAGGCTTCTGGTTGCTTTTCCCTTCCCTGAGGAAGATAGAAAAAAAATGGGAAAGCCCACCAATTGTTAACGCGTCTGTCTCCAGATTGTCTAAAAGGATGGTTTTACCTGTCCCTGGTTCTACCGCGTTGAAAGAACCGGCTGATCGTAAGATTGACACTATGCTCAAATCCATATACACTGCTTCAGGAGTGGTCTTAAGGTCCACTATTGCCTGTGCATGGATTTCTAAAGCCATAGTAAAGTGGTCAGGCACATTACTAGGGGATTTGGATGCAATGGATAAAAGTGACATTGAATTGTTTCTACGTCACATACAGGATTCTGCTGGGTTCATGGTGGAATCCATGAAAGACCTGGGTACGCTGACTGCACGGATATCCTCCATGTTGTTATCAGCTCGCAGGGGACTCTGGCTACACCAATGGTCTGCAGACGCAGAATCCAGGAGAAGTGTGGAGAACCTACCCTACAGAGGTCAGGCTCTATTTGGGGAAGCGTTGAATGCGTGGATTTCCATGGCAACCGTGGGTAAGTCACCTTTCCTTCCCTTTGCTACTCCTTCTACGAAGAAACCATTTCTTCAGCTGTGCCACAGTCCTTTTGGACCGCTAAGACAGAAAAAAAAAATGCCCAAGCCTTCTACCACTTTCTTTAGAGGTGGTCGGGCAAAATACAAAAAGCTTGCACCCGCAGGCTCCCAGGACTAGAGACATGCTTCTGGTTCCTCAAAATCCTCAGCATGACGGAGGACCTCAAAGCCTGGAGGACGGGCTGGTGGGTGCGAGACTGAGATTTTTCAACCACGTCTGGGTGTCATCCAGCCTGGATCCCTGGGTACAAGATATTGTGTCCCAAGGGTGCAGACTGGAGTTTCAAGAACTCCCACCTCACCGATTCTTCAAATCAGGCTTGCCAGCTTTGCTGACAAACAGGGCTATCCTACAGGAAGCCATCCTAAAATTGGGGAAAATCACAGGTCATTGTCCCAGTTCCACCTCATATGCAAAACAAGGGTTATTATTTAAACCTTTTCGTGGTACCGAAACCGGATGGTTCAGTCAGACCAATTTGGATATTCAAAATGGAGTCTCTCAGAACAGTGATTTCATGTCTCGAGGAGGGAGAGTTTCTGATATCCCTGGATATCAAGAATGCGTACCTCCACATTCCGATTTGGGGCACTATCATTTGGCGTCTCCACAGCACCGAGGGTGTTCACCAGGGTGATGGTAGAGATGATGTTTCTTCTCCGCATACAGGGGGGGAGCATAATCCCATATCTGGACGATCTGCTGATAAAGGCAGCGTCCAGGAAGAGATTGTTGCAGTCTATTGATCTCACGACTCATATGCTCAGGGAACACGGTTGGATCCTGATTTTTCCAAAATCACTTTTGGAGCCGACCAGGAGGTTGTCTTTTCTGGGAATGATCCTCGACACAGAAGTGCAGAGGGTGTGTCTTCTGGGGGAAAAAGCACTGGTGATACAAACAATGGTCCGGGAGGTCCTGTAGCCAGCCCGGGTTTCGGTTCATCAGTGCATTCGCCTTCTGGGGAAGATGGTGGCCTCTTACAAGGCTCTACAGTAGGGAAGGTTTCATGCTCGGCCCTTCCAACTGGATCTCCTGGACAAGTGGTTGGGCTCTCATTTACACATGCACAAGAGAATACGTCTGTCGCCAAAAGCCAGGATTTCACTCCTCTGGTGGCCACAACTACCTCACCTTCTGGAGGAAGGCAGGTTCGGGATTCAGGACTGGATCCTTCTAACCACGGATGCAAGTCTCCGGGACTGGGGCGCAGTCACTCAGGGGAAAACCTTCCAAGGAAGGTGGTCAAGCCTGGAATCCAGTTTACCAATAAACATTCTGGAACTAAGGCGTCTACAACGGTCTTCTCCAAGCGGCCCATCTTCTGCAAGATTCAAGTGCAGTTGGACAATGTAACGACAGTGGCTTACATAAACTGACAGGGCGGAACGAAGAGCAGAGCTGCAATGTCAGAGGTAACAAGAATCATCCTCTGGGCAGAAAAACACGCATTGGCGCTGTCAGCAATCTTCATTCCGGGAGTAGACAACTGGGAAGCGGACTTCATCAGCAGACACGATCTCCATCCAGGAGAGTGGGGACTCCATCTGGAGGTGTTCACGGAGGTAATAGATATTAGGGGTGTACCTCAAATAGATATGATGGCCTCTCGTCTCAACAAGAAGCTTCTGCGGTATTGTTCCAGGTCGAGGGACCCGCAAGCCATGGCAGTGGACGCCCTAGTGACTCCGTGGGTGTTCTAGTTGGTGTACGTGTTTCCTCCACTTCCACTCATTCCAAGAGTTCTAAAACTCATAAGGAGAACAAGTGTTCAGGCGATCCTCATTGCTCCAGACTGGCCAAGAAGGGCTTGATACGCGGATCTTCTGGATTTACTGCTAGAAGAGCCGAGGCCTCTTCCTCTTCGGGAGGACCTGCTGCAGCAGGGGCTGTTCGCTTATCAAGTCTTACCGCGGCTATGTTTGATGGCATGGAGGTTGAACGCCAGATATTAGCTTGGAAGGGCATTCCGAACATTATTGTTCCTACCCTGATACAGGCTAGGAAAGGAGTAACGTCTAAACATTACCAGCGTATTTGGAAAACATATGTATCTTGGGGTGAGTCCAAGAAGTTTCCTACGGTGGAGTTTCAACTTGGATGGTTTCTCCTCTTCCTGCAAGCAGGTGTGGATATGGGCCTGAGGTTGGTACCCGTACAGGTCCAGATTCCGGCCCTATCCATACAGTTGGCTTCCCTCCCTGAGGTTCAGAGTTTTCTGTAAGGGGTTCTGCACATCCAGCCTCCCTTTGTGCCGCCTACGGCGCCCTGGGATCTTAACATGGTGTTACAGTTCCTCCAGTCGGATTGGTTCGAACCTCTGCCGGAGGTTGAGGTCAAGTTTCTCATGTGGAAGGCGGTCACGTTGTTGGCCTTAGCTTCTGCTATGCATGTCTCGGAGTTGGGGGCTTTGTCTTGTAAGAGCCCCTACTTCATCTTCCATGAAGATAGAGCTGAGCTCTGGACACGTCAGCAGTTCCTTCCGAAGGTTGTGTCAGCATTTCATATCAACCAACCTATTGTGGTGCCAGTTGCTACTGACTCCTCAATTTCATCAAAGTCCTTGGATGTTGTAAGGGCTCTGAAAATCTATGTGAAGAGCTCTACAGATAATCGGACTCTCTGTGTGTCCTGTATGAGCCCAAGAAACTTGGGTGTCCTGCTTCTAAGCAGACGATCTCTCGCTGGATCAGTTTCCCTATCCAGCATGCTTATTCTATGGCAGGATTGCCGTGTCCTACGTCTGTTAAGGCCCACTCTACTCGTAAGGTGGGTTCTGCCTGTGCGGCTGCCCGGGGTGTCTCTGCTTTACAGCTTTGCCGTGCGGCTACTCAGAGCCGGTGCAAGGTTTTTCGACACCCTAGGCAAAATTTCAGCCTGCTGACCCCCCATCATTATTATTATTATTACATATTCTTTATAAGGCGTTACAAGTGTTTTGCAGCGCCATACATACGGCATACACCTGATCAGTACAGGGTTCATAGAACTTTACAGTAACTAAAAAACTAAAAACAGAGCACAGGTAACAAATAGCACCACATTTCTCAGTACACAATATTATTTTATCTATTAACAGTTTCTTACATAGCACTTTACAATTAGAAACAACACTAATAAAACAAAACTGGATTATAACAGAGAGGTAGGGAAGCCCTGCTCCCAAGCTTAAGGTGTGTACACACGGTGGGATTCGGGCAGGGCCGGTTCTAACCCTTTTGGCGACCCGGGCGGAAAATAGGGGCGTGGCTTCATAAAGGGTGCATGGTCAGTTACGCCCCCTGTAGAGTTGTGCCCTCATTTGTGCCCCCTGTAGGAGTAGCGCCGCTTACACAAAAAAAAAATTAATACTTACTATCCCCGCTCCTGATTCCCGACCGCTGCAGACCTGCGCCGCTCCTCTCCTCGGATCTATGGGAGAGACGTCATGACGTCTCTCCCATAGCACAGCATAAACGGACACTAGAGGTCAATTATGACCCCTAGCGTCTGTGTCAGTCCCACAATGCTGTACGGTGCGCAATGACGTCATCGCGCACCGCACAGCAAAGGTCCTCTCCACGAAGGGAAACTAGACAGGTAGCGTCTAGTTCCCTTCATAGTGGGGGACAAAGCGAGGGGCACAGTAGCGGATCTTGCCATGGTGCGGCGCCCTCCGAATGGCGCCGACGCCGCTCCTCTCCTCGGATCTATGGGAGAGACGTCATGACGTCTCTCCCATAGCACAGCATAGACAGACACTAGAGGTCAATTATGACCCCTAGCGTCTGTGTCAGTCCCACAATGCTGTGCGGTGCGCGATGACGTCATCGTGCACCGCACAGCAAAGGTCCTCTCCACGAAGGGAAACTAGACAGGTAGAGTCTAGTTCCCTTCACAGTGGGGGACACAGCGGACAAAGTGGGGGGCACAGTAGCGGATCTTGCCATGGTGCGGCACCCTCCGAATGGCGCCGGCGCCCTCCGGAAGGCGGCGCCCCGGGCAAAAGTCCTTCTTGCCCATGGCAAGATCCGCTACTGGATTCGGGCTAACCCCGATTCTCACTATGCGACGTGGACTGTGGTCAGTATCACAAGCATAGAGGACTGTACTTGCGATACTGGCTCTGTACAATTTTGGCTAAGTGTCAATTTTGACTATACTTTTATACTAGATAGTCAAAATTGACTTGCCTGCACAGTGTATCTAGGCTTGCGATACTAAGCCCACAGGACCGCGGATCGGTATTGCAAGGTGAATTTCACCTTGTGATCTGCACTAACTTTTCTTGTGATTTTGACTTTATAGTCAAAATCGGAAGAAAAAAATGTCACCGTGTGTACACACCTTAACAATCTACAGCTGAGATAGAAGGAAACAAGGGAGCAATTGGAACACCACTACGGGCAGGAAGCCACTGGAAGAGATGAATGATGAACTGATGACACCGCTACCACAGATCCCATCAGAGCCCCCCCAAACTCCACCATTACAGTCCAGGCCCCCAGGATATCCATGCTAAATCTAAAGTAATCCACGTCCACATAAAAATACACGGAAACAAAGTCAGATCCACCAACAACACATAAAAAAGCTGGATCCACATAAAAAGGGACCGGTGGATGCCGACTGGGGGACAGGGACATAGTACACGAGTTGGGAGTGGAAGCGTGGGGGAAAAAAATACAACAAAAATACCAATTTAACCCCTCCACAGAAAACATACTCACCCCTGGGGTCGGTACAGGGTAACAGACAAAGAGGCAGAGGGTGCAATGTGTCCTACAAGGTGTGTGTGTGTGTGTGGGGGGCACAGTGAGCCACACGCACAGAGGTGCAGGACGTGCATCACACATGGGTGGGGGGGGACAGGGACACGCACACGGCACGGCACATGGTGTCAAATACATAGGGGCAGGAGGCACATGGTGTGCTACTCGTGAGGTGTCACACACACAGGGGTAGAGGCAGGGAGTCACAGGGGGCTACACACCATGGTCAGGGGGAGTAGAGGGGGTCACACACACACACACACACACACACACACACACACGGGGCTCTCCAATCACTCACCGCTGCCATGTCCACAGGCCGAGGAGATTGTCGAAAGCAGGAGAATCCAAGCTCTGGTGACTATGCAGCCCCATTGCAACGCGGCCCCAGGAGGAGTCGTCGAGGAACTGTGACCGGATGGCTGCCGGAGGGAGGTTGCTGAGACTACTGGGGAGCAAGGTGGCTCAGCGCTCTGGTACTGACCATGCGCAGTGCACGGGAGGGAGGAGAGAGGGGGGGGGGGCATGAGCATGTGCGGGCCAGCAGTAGCAGGCAATGCCTGTGTGAGTGGGGCCGGAGATTAGGGGGCGCATGCCTATGGCTGTTCAGACTGCCGAGGTGGGGGGACTGAGGAAGGGGGCAGGGAGAGAGGACATCGCCTGCAGGGGAGGACGAGCCAGTGCGACACCTGGGGCGGTCGCCGGACCACTCACTGCTGCATTTCTATTTTCACCCTGGGGGACGCGACAGATCCGTTATAGAGAGGAGCAGGGTAGGGAAGTGGAGTGATCATACTCCCCATACTCTTCTCCAGCTGGACTGCCTCTTCATTATTCTTCAGGACCCGCGACCTACAGTAATGAATCAGTGTGACTGTAGCACGGTTGATGCCAGGCAGCCGCCCCTTCAGATCCCCCGCCCATAGGCAGCTGCCTAATGGAAACGCCGGCCCTGCGGCTACTTGGTCTGGGTCGAACACGTTTGCAAAGTTTTACAGGTTCGATACTTTGACCAAACTTCAGGTCCTCAGAGGCCAATCAGTTTTGCAGGAGCCTCCACGCTCCCCCTCCCGTTCTGGGAGCTTTGGTACATCCCTATGGTACTAATGTGGACACCAGCATCCTCTAGGACGTAAGAGAAAATAGGATTTTAATTACCTACCAGTAAATCCTTTTCTCGTAGTCCGTAGAGGATGCTGGGCGCCCGCCCAGCGCTTCGTGATTCTGCAGTGGTTACTTAGTTCAGTACTGCTTAGTTCTTGGTTACGTACTGTTTTGTTACTTGGTAAGTAATCTTGTTCAGCCGTTGCTGATGTTTCAAGCTAGTTAGCTTGGTATACCTTGTGTGTGAGCTGGTCTGAATCTCGCCACTATCTGTATAAAAACCTTCTCTCGAAGTTGTCCGTCTCCTCGGGCACAGTTTCTAGACTGAGTCTGGTAGGAGGGGCATAGAGGGAGGAGCCAGCCCACACCCTCAAACTCTTAAAGTGCCAATGGCTCCTAGTAGACCCATCTATACCCCATGGTACTAATGTGGACCCCAGCATCCTCTACGGACTACGAGAAAAGGATTTACGGGTAGGTAATTAAAATCCTAATTTTACTTTGGGGTTAGCTGAATCCCTCCATGATAAGGGAGTGTCTGGTCTTTTTTTTTTTTTTTGAGTTCCAAAGTGGTAACATTCACAAGTGACGCTGTATTTATCCAATATGAGGGCTGCTTAAAAGAAATGCTTATTGAATCATAACAGATTTCGTCATCATTTATTAAGTTTTACTAAATTTTCCATGTATTTCTTAGAAATAGTAATATAGAATGTTTTACACACCAACTGTAATGTTGCATGCTTAGCAGTACTACACAAAGAACATAATAAAAGGTTGCAAAAAAAAACAAACAAACAAACCCACATTTTAAGTTGAGCTAAAATAGAGAGGTTTCCTTTCTGAGGTCAGACATCCCGCTATTAGACTGCTCCCCAGAAGACTCTAATAGTCATCTGTGATTCTTTTCTATGTTGCAAGGACTAACCTATATTGGAGGGTAAGGGTTGTTGTATTAAAATAATAAAAACAGGCAGAAATTGACAAAAAGAAAAGTATCAACTTCAAGAACTTATTTGATAAAATACATGCATTGCTTTTGTTGTCTTTCCAGTCTGAAAAGAGGGATACAGTGCCTCCGGAATGTATTCACAGCGCTTCACTTTTTCCACATTTTGTTATGTTGCAGCCTTATCCCAAAAAGGAATAAATTCATTTTTTTTCCCCTCAAAATTCTACACACAATACCCCATCATGACAACGTGAAACAAGTTTTTTTTTTTTTGTTTTGTTTTTTTTTGGGGGGGGGGGGGATTTTGGGATATTTATTAAAAATTAAAAAAATAAGAAATTACATGTACATAAGTATTCACAGCCTTTGCTTAATACTTTGTTGATGCACCTTTGGCAGCAATTACAGCCTCAAGTCTTTTTTTTTTTTTTTACGTAATGCCACAAGCTTGGCCCACCTATCTTTGGGCAGTTTCGTCCATTCCTCTTTGCAGCACCTCTCAAGTTCCATCAGGTTGGATGGGAAGCGTCTGTGCACAGCCATTTTCAGATCTCTCCAGAGATGTTCAATCAGATTCAAGTCTGAGCTCTAGCTGGTCCATCCAAGGACATTCACAGAGTTGTCCTGAAGCCACTCCTTTGATATCTTAGCTGTTTGCTTAGGGTCGTTGTCCTGCTGAAAGATGAACCATCACCCCAGTCTGAGGTCAAGAGCTCTCTGGAGCAGGTTTTCAGCCAGGAGGTCTCTGTACATTGCTGCATTCATCTTGCCCTCTATCCTAACTAGTCTCCCAGTTCCTGCCATTGAAAAACATCTCCACAGCATGATGCTGCCATCACCATGCTTCATTGAAGGGATTGTATTGGACTGGTGATGAGCGGTGCCTGGTTTCCTCCAAACATGATGCCTGGCATTCACGCCAGGTGGGCTGCCATGTGCTTTTTTACTAAGGAGTGGCTTCCATCTGGCAACTCTACCATACAGGCCTGATTGGTGGATTGCTGCAGAGATGGTTGTCCTTCTGGAAGGTTCTCCTCTCTCCACAGAGGAATGCTCTAGCTCTGACAGAGTGACCATCAGGTTCTTGGTCACCTACCTGACTAGGGTCCTTCTCCCTCGATGGCTCAGTTAGACGGCCGGCCAGCTCTAGGAAGAATCCTGGTGGTTCCAAACTCCTTCCATTTACAGATGATGGAGGCCACTGTGAACTTTGAGACCTTCAAAGCAGCAGATATTTTTCTGAACCCTTCCCCAGATTTGTGCCTCGATACAATCCTGTCTCGGTGGTCTACCGACAGTTCCTTTGACTACATGCTTGGTTTGTGCTCAGACATGCGCTGTTAAGTGTGGGACCTTTATATAGACAGGTGTGTGCCTTTCCAAATCATGTCCAATCAACTGAATTTACCGCAGGTGGACTCCAATTAAGCTGTAGGAACATCTCAGGGATGAGCAGTGGAAACAGGAAGCACCTGAGTTCAATTGTGAGCTTCATGGCTAAGGCTGTGAATACTTATGTACATGTGATTTCTTAGTTTTTTATTTTTAATAAATTTGCAAAAATATCAAAAAAACTTTTTTCACATTGTCATTATGGGGTATTATGTGTAGAATTTTGAGGGAATAAATTAATTTACTCCATTTTGGAATAAGGTTGTAACATAACAAAATGCGGAAAAAGTGAAGTGCTGTGAAAACTTTCCGGATGCACTGTATAATGTGGCCTGGGGTATCATAGCATGGGCTTTCTCTGGGATCAGTCTTGTCATGCATCCAGTAGCGGATCTTGCCACGGGCAAGCAGGACTTTTGCCCGGGGCACTGCCTTCCGGAGGGCGCCGCACCATGGCAAGATCCACCGCTGCTGTGCCGCTCTGTCCCGCTGCCCACTGTGAAGGGAAACTAGACGCTACGCATCTAGTTTCCCTTCATGGAGAGGACCTTTACTGTAATGATGTGCGGTGCGCGTTGACGTCATCGCGCACCTCACAGCAAAGGTCCTCTCCACGAAGGGAACTAGACGCGTAGCGCACTGCACATCATTTCAGCGACGCTACTACTGTACAGGGGGCGTAACTGACCACGCCCCCTGTATGAAGTCACACCCCTATTGCCGCCCGGGGCTCAAAAAGCCCCTTAACCGGCCTGCATGCATCAGCATGCATCAGCTCTTTTGTGAGCAGGATCTATGCTATTTCTCATCTGAGTGCAGAGATTACTACACAGAAGTGCGCTCTTTTTCTCTTTTGTGCCTTTTATCTGTCAAGGCAATTTGTTTATGGATTCGACCCGAGACCACAAATGCTGGTTTTACTAATACCGCAGCAATAAGCACTATACCAGACTGTATTGTGTCACATTATACAATCTTTGAGCAACTCCTTCAGTATGAGGCTGCACAACCTGACATCATGATGTCACATTGCACCCTTGAGTTTAAGAAGTCTACCAGCCAATCAGAGCATCTAGAGGCAGAACTGCTCAGCTAACCCTCCAAACCGCTGGACCGGCCTAGCAGCCCTTCTGGCATTTGCCAGAATTGTTGGATTGCAAGTTCGGCAATGAATATAGCTATTGTAAAGCAATGATTGATCATACTAGAACCTCCTTCCATCAATCAGCCCTAATATAAAAAATACTTAAGTATAATTATTATTATTATTAATAATAAAAAATAATAATTATAATAATAATTTTATTTATATAGTACTCTTTCTCCAAGAGGACTCAAGGCACTTTGCAGACATCAAAGCCAGTGCAAATAATACAGAAGATTTAAGTAGTTCAGCAATAGACAAGCCGCAGAGACATAAAAAAAAATAAAAAACTTGAGCGAACAGTAAGCATGGTGTGGATTGGTGCAGGCATTTTGGGTAATAACTTCCACTGGTTGTGTATTCCATTCTCCGTTACCAGGTGAGGCAGCCATCTTGGGCATGCTGGGTGGAATAGTCTACCCATGAAATGGGGTAATTGCAGCATCCTAACTCTCAGAGTAGGATCCCAACAAAACAGTCAGGTCCATGTATTTTTCATCCCATGCACAAACATACCAGATAAGGCAGCCATGTTGGGCAATCTACAAAGGTTACACTGTGGGGGGGGGGGGGGGGGTTGAGCCATGCAAGGGCCCAATGGAAAACTGACACTTGTTTAGTAGTATGATATATCCTGTACAGAAAGAGCCACGTGAAGTACATCCTGCCCGCGGAGGAACATTCCGAGGCAACCATCTGGGGCTGCTGCCTGCAGGGTGTGCAGTCAGTGAAGGTGCGCATTACAGGAATAGCACACAGTGGGGTGGAAGCACGCTGTTAGGGAGAAAAAAAAACCCACAATAAGAACACATTTGCAGGTAACCGTGATGGAGAAAATTGGGAAAACTTTATTTTGTTAAAATTATATATGTCCTGGCCTCATGGAAGCAGTACGGGTGGGAGTGACAGTGGGGTGTACACACTAATGTCTAATGGAAAAGTTCCTTCTGAGCCTGGCCCTGGTAATCTTCCCAAACATAGTCCACGTGGATGGTAAAGTATGAAAAAAAAAATTCCCAAAAAGTGTGTCGCCCATTGTTACATCAACCTTAAGCATTGTTGGCCTTTTGCATGTCGATCTATTGACCACGTTGACCTAATGCATGTCGACCATATGGGGTTGACCTAATGACCATGTTAACTTCTCATCCGGATACCCTAGGCTAGTGGTTCCCATCTTCAGTACTCTAACAGGTCAGGTTAAAGCTCAGGCAAGGCATGTCTGAGGCACTAATTCACCTATAATTACGCACAGGTAGCCTTAAAACCTGGACTGTTTTAGATGTGGAGGTAAATGAGGCCTGGAGTTGGGAAACAGTTAACAAGACCAGCACAATTACTTTATTAAAATATTAACTGTATTAGTTATCAGGAAAGTGACTGCACTCACTTTAATATTGTAATGTTTTGTGTAAATCCATATAGAACATTTTTCAGTAGTTCTATAAACTGTCAAATGTCACTGTCAAAAAAAAAAATATATATATATAAATATATATATATATGCAGCACAACTTTATTCATCACTGTGACATCCACACCGAATAGAATTCCACAGACCTAATATGTGGGATCACAACAACCTTTAGCCAGTGAGATCATGTCTATGTTCACAGGGAATTACATGAACCCCAACATGGACATTGCACTAAAAAAATGTAATGTCTTACTTGCTATACATATATCACCTTTGACACAAAGAACCTTGTTCAAATCTTGTCTTCATATTTTTTTTAGGCCTTCAGTCACTAGTCAGCCATTTAGATACTCCAAATTATTGCATTACATGCTGGATCCTATAGTTCTACATCAGATGGATAGCCCCCCTGGTTGCCCTCCTCTGCTACAGAGGATATTTAATTGTATTGCATCATAACTGCCAAATATGTGGAGAAGACTTTATTCAAATGGTTGGTCAAGTGCTCTTGTAGTTCATCAATCAGCATCAAACATTTCACATTACAATGAGTAGGGATTATCTGTGACCCGCACTGCAGAATGTGAACTAAAGTACTGCATACTACACTTATTAACAAAAACATGCATTTGCCTATATTTATTGTTTTTATATTGAAAATCTTATTTTTGGTGTACAATATCCCTTTTGTGGAGGTATGTTATGTTTGTGTGTCTAGCAGAGGTATTTAATTGAGAATCATTGCAATCATCCAGCTCACAATTATGTTCATACTTTATTATCTTTGCTTTCTCACCAGCAACAACTGGGTTAAGTTTCAAGAAGAGTGTTGTATTTTCCAATGCAATGCATTCCAGCTGCAGCTATAATAACTGCATATCTTGTTTTTCCATAAAAGCACACCGCACAGAATTTACAGTTTCATTGGCATCAGACACATTTCCTCTCAGCTCCCCAAGGCAAATATGTTTTCTACCTAATTTACACTTCTTATTTGGACTAACTCCTCCCCATAAGGGTCCCTATTGCATTTCTGTCGTTGTTGTAGGTATCCTTGCCATTAATGTCAGTATCAACCCAGGTATACGGCTTAGAAGTATTTCAGGTGGTTATTTTAAATATAAACCTGGTACTCACCATATTGTATGGACAAATAAAATGTAGGTGGCAGGAATAGGATGAATTTATTTCCACTAAAAGGGGGGGGGGGGGGGGGTGCGTGTGTGTGTGTGTGTGTATATATATATATATATATATATATATATATAAAATCTGTGCCAATTGTATATGTCACTTGCTGCATATCTTAATAAAATATCAGAAAATAATATGCCAAGACACTTGAGAAACTGTTATTTATCTTCGGTAGTAATCGTCCATGAACAAATATCATACAACCATTTTTTTTTATGTTAAGCTACTGAGTTGTACAATATAGGTAATTAATAGGTAAAACAGCATATGCAAACAAAGGTGTTCATTAGTATGATAAACTATAGATAAAATAGCTACATATCGTTCTACTTAGAGGTACAAACAAACCCATACACTTTACGATGTCTAAAGAAACAGACAGATTGGATTGTGGTTGGTGAATTTTAATCTGCAGAAAACACATTGACAGATATAATTACGTTATGTTCATTAGTACTTTCTATCATTGAATTATGCATTTTTATGTGACACAAAGACCGACTTGGGGGGGGAGTGATCTAGAAGAGGCTCTCTGTGTTTATAGATAGGTAGGTAGATGGATGGTGTTACTATATAATGGTGGAAAACCAGAATATAGACTTAACAGCAACAATTCCTATTGCAGGTACAGAAGGATACAATACACGTCTACATTTTTTTTTATCATCTTGCATTAAGGACACGGATGAAATATTTATTTATCAGAGATGTCGTAAACATCACTACAAATGCATAAAGTCACTTCAAGACAGCAGCTTATAATTATTTCAGATCCTATCCAATATTCTCCTGCTCGCCTGAGATCACACAGCCCCAGCTGATTCTGTTTTCTCCTTAAGGTTTTGCTAAGGAAGCAGCTGAGAGTTGGAGACGCTCAAATCATCAGATCTTGTAAAACACCCAATGTCCTCTCCCTGACCACTGTGCCTGCTCTAGCAAAGATGGAACAATTTGCACCTAAGCAGATATACCACAACATGCCTCCCACAGTAAATTAAAAGGATGGACCAGCTTCACACTAAATAGAGATAATTCCTAGCACTTCTTTACAAGCTCTCAGTGAAGCAGTGTTTTTATATGTTAAAGGTGAAATAATGCTTCTAGTACACAGAAAACAAACACACACACAAAAAAAAAAAAAAATCCCCCCTCAATTTGCCATCCCAGCGACCAGGAGCCAGGTGATTATCCTAATTAATGCCTATCTAATTAAATTACTGTCAGCGGTTAACCAATGGTAGGAGCTGTTTCATCAGTTCCCCATGCAGCAGGATCAAAAGTGAATGTTGTCTTGTTGCTGCATGGAGTCAATTGGCCAATCTGTACGCCCAAGGAAAAAAAAAAGTGGATCAAAGCTCTGTGAGGAAGCACCAAGTGTTCTAGACTTACTAAGACATTAATTGTCCCCCCTGCATGTGAGCTTTATGTGAGTGCTTTCCAATAACGGGGCTGAGGGGTTAGTTGGGTGCTAGCTATGCAGCTGGAGCATTGCATCTCTCCCTCTATCATGCTCTCCAAGAAATTCCTCAGTGTGAGCAGCAGCTACCCCCATCCAGGCGCATCTGAGCTGGCTTTGCATGAACATCCCATTATCTCCACTGCTGACAGCCTAGAGAGAAGTTCACCTTTGAAAAAAACTACCAGGGGGATGACGAATCAGTCAGATCCAGACAGGTTCCCTGACTCCAAGGACGCACCAGGGGACGGCCAGAGGGGTAAGCTGTCTCCTGCCTTGGATGGGGTCTCTGAGATTCGTCATAATTTCGATGGCTCTGCAGCAGATCGCTATCTCCTCCCTCCTCAGCCCAGTCAGTCCCAGTCTGCAGCTCCTGCAACTACTATGTTCCCCTACCCAAGCCAGCATGGACCTGCTCACCCAGCATTTTCCATCGGGAGCCCCAGCCGGTACATGGCTCACCACCCAGTCATCACCAATGGAGCTTACAACAGCCTCCTGGGCAACTCATCCCCACAAGGATACCCTGGCACCGGATACCCATACACCCAGCAGTACGGGCACTCCTACCAAGGGGCACCCTACTTCCAGTTCTCCACCGCGCAGCCTGGGCTAGTCCCGGGCAAGGCTCAGGTCTACTTGTGTAACAGGCCACTCTGGCTGAAGTTTCACAGGCACCAGACTGAGATGATCATCACCAAGCAAGGCAGGTGGGTACAGTGCCAACATCCATGCCATGCTGCACCCAGTGTCCAGACCGGACAGGCGCTATTATCCTACATTTTCTATAATGCTTTAGTTCAGGTGTTTAGGCATTAATTGAAATGCTAGACATAATTTCACGCCACTTTATTTGATTATCAAATAGTTTTATTTCAATATTTTGTACTTGTAATTTATTTTGTATTTGTCAAATTTTAATTTGAGCAAAACTTTATTTTTCATTACATTTTTTACTTCATTATATAAATGCTTGGGTTAAATAGTTCTTGTCATTTTCTTTTTCAAGGATTATTTTGCAAATACTTTTAAGCATAGACTACAGTATTATGTATTTTTCATATTCTTATTACGGTGATTTTTTTATTTTTTTATTTCTGTTTTATTTTGAATTTCATTGAAGTGTCAATTCATTTTTTTTTATTTACATTTTTGGTCATGTTACAACATTAAGGATTGTACAATATTTAGCAATATTCAAAGTTGATGCACATATTTATTATTATTATTATTATTATTTTATTTTCCTGTACTCCTTCCCTAACTGAATCCATGTATTTTCCTTCTCTCTCTTTCCCGAATAGACGTATGTTTCCATTCCTAAGTTTTAATATCTCTGGTCTGGATCCCACGGCACATTACAATATTTTTGTAGATGTGATTCTTGCTGATCCCAATCATTGGAGATTTCAAGGGGGCAAATGGGTTCCTTGTGGCAAAGCGGACACCAATGTACAAGGCAAGTCCCAATTAACACTCCTTTTTTTAGTCCCTGACACTCTTTTAGGTGAGAAACATTAATTAGAGCCTTTTGTGATCTGAAAAAGCCTGTTTTTCTGAGCAGATGATAGGATGGTAAAAAGGAAGCTGGATGCTAGAGAAAATAATATGCAAATGAAGGATTTCATGTAAATGAAATGCAGGCAATAATGTTACAATGATATCCTTATTTTCAGCATGTATATTATTGACACCTATGTTATCCTGCAACAGGTAATAGGGTGTATATGCACCCGGATTCCCCTAACACTGGAGCACACTGGATGCGCCAGGAAATCTCATTTGGGAAGATGAAACTTACTAACAATAAGGGAGCTTCCAACAACAACGGCCAGGTCAGTGAAAGGCTGCTAATTAGGAGGTCTGTTGTGAGGATTTAGATGAAGTTGTACTCACCAGTTAATGCATTATAAGTGAAGTCCTTGTATTCAGTCCCCAGCCTGCATCACCCAGCATGGGATATATTTATAGCATGTGTGTCATTGTACGCCATCTGCATGATCCATTTCAAACACATGCAGATACACAAACCAGCCTGGAATAAATTACTGTGCATGTGTGTTAGCTGGTGCAATTAGAAATCCTTCCTTAATACGAGTTTGCAGAATAGTTGTGCAGCGTGGTGGATCTGATCTGCCCTCTCGTCGTCTTTATTCCTTGCAGGATTTCCTTCTCTGTTGCATCCCCCAGAGATTTAATGTCGTCTTTCATACTGACAAGAAAGATGCATGATAGAATGAATAGCTGTGCATCCCTATATATTAGCTGATATTAAAATATCTAGCATTGCAAAAGCGAATCCAGTAATGTGTCCATACGTAAATATCCCATTGTATCCATGTTAAAGCGCACAATCTGTGTCTAAGCTGTATACTTGCTGATGTCACCCGTTTCTAATGCTGTTTTGGCAGATGGTCGTCTTGCAGTCCTTACACAAGTACCAGCCGCGGCTGCATGTGGTAGAAGTAAATGAGGATGGCACAGAGGACACAAGTCAGCCTGGCAGAGTGCAGACGTTCACCTTCCCAGAGACTCAGTTCATTGCTGTCACTGCCTACCAGAATACTGATGTAAATATGCACTTGTGTCCTTTTACACTTAGCCCATACACTATATCAGGTGGCTACTGTCATAAACATAACCAAGGAGAAAAATTATAATGGCAGGTATTATCATTAAGAGCCTTGCATGCAATAGATCACATTCTGTAAGCAACTACTATATTCAACAAATCCTTTATATTAAATCTGTAACGCACGTGCCATATAAAGTAGCACTCTAGTTGGTAAATAATAAGACAAAAATAGAGACTTTAAATAAACTGAGGTGGTGTGCTATCCGGATTGTGTAGTTTATAATAACAATAAAAAAGATCTGAATTTTTACGTGTTCAATATCTGATTTGAAACCGTAGTCCAGACTTATTTTTTGTTGGCTGTAAGTGAAAAAGGTTTTTTTTTTTTAAATTTATAAATCTTGTCAATATAAATAAAAAAAATGCATTCCTTAGCCAACTGAGCATAAAACAAAAGTAAATAAATTAAGTAAGTAATAAAGCGACACAAGAATATAATTATAGAATGAACATAGCCAATGCACCTAGACACGAATACAGTAAAAATGCATATATTGCCAACATAATGTAACTTCAATGATCTAGGAAGGACGCGAATACACACAATAGTGAAATAGTTTTCTTTTTGCCATTCAGATTACTCAACTCAAGATTGACCATAACCCTTTTGCCAAAGGATTCAGAGACAATTATGATACGTAAGTAAAGAAACACTAGAATAATGTAAATGTGCGTGTGTGTGTGAAGGTGTTTATGAATATATAATGTGTTATATATATATTTAAAAGAAACATTTATGCATAAACTAGAATGAAATATAATATATATTACGTATGAGCACACTCTATCTATATATCTATATATCTATAGATATATAAAATAAAATATACCATATAGTGGCCTCCATAATCGTCCTTTATGTAAAAGGTGGTACTGATTGTGCGTAATGATAAACTTGTAGGCAGTGGTAAATATTAAGGTTATATCCTGCCTGAGATGCAGTTACTGTAAAGTTTCTTATGTGCTTTCCATCATAATTTATATGCAACCACGGATTATTCTTATTTAGTTTCTTAGTAATTAAACCAGTTAGATTTTTTAATCAAAGACACACAAGTAGAGAGATTTGATACGAGTAACATCTCTCACACAAACAATAATGTAACAGCAATTACTCGGAGTCAACTTTTTGGTTAGCAATACTATATAAATAATTGTTATTATTGAGTCTGGGAAGTTTATTATATTTCCAGTTGAAAATTTGCACTGTCATAAAGTCGATTATAGTTACATCTTTACTACAGTTTACGACTTATACTGACTAATATTTCTAGACACAATGATAACTAGCTTGAACATTATTTATTCAAACTTTCTGCATGTACATAGCTAAATAACGATGGAAAAAACAACAACACCTTAACATTTCAAACAAAATACACTTGCAGTTGGTGCTGTGTACCGCAATGCAAACTGTACAGCTTGCATTATATTTCAATGCTACATCTATTTTTTTATATTTAATATACAGTGGCTATCTTGGTATTTTTAATGTGCCATTCAATGTGTTTCAGCTATGCTAGCGGTTAGTTTGCCATGCAATTAGCATCGGGGGTACTCACTTTCCAAAACTATTGAGGGTGCCCCTATATGACTGGAGAATGCCATGCATAGACATAGATAGTGACAGCACAAATAAAGTTTGACATGACTTCTATGCCTACTATGTAGATATGTGCAACTGTATTCTAGGTAGTGTCATGGACATTCCAATTTCCTGAACAAATTTTGAATTTTGTTGTTTGTGAACAGAGGAATGTTATATAGTTGTACCGATTGTTTATTTTACGGGGTTTTTTTTTTAAACAGAGTTGATTCAAGAAAGAGCACACGACACGAGGTTTAATAAATCTGTACGCGTTAACTTTATATGTCCCTTAAATACCCCAGTGGAGTGCTATGGCTTTATACCAATACTAAATGTAAACAAAGCAGTTAATAGTATAATGTTCGCTAGTACTGTCTCTATATGTGTATATACAGTACACACAGTAAATATCTCCATCTATCCTCTGCCTCATTCACCACTACACCTTTTGCCTTGCAGGATCTACACTGGCTG